>NC_056728.1:1140730991-1140740991 GCF_019279795.1 Protopterus annectens | reverse complement strand
AGCAGAAGAATGGATAAAAGATGACATGAATTTGTAAGTGCATTAGATAACATTTTAACATCTATATTGACAAAGAATGGTACTTAAGCAAGTATTGCAAAAACACTAATTACTGAATGATGAAACCCCTCAAATGGCTTCAAGAAGGTGCCCAAAGATCTTTATAGAAGATGTGTATATCCTTACCATTGGTCACAATAAAACAATTAGAGGATATACTTACTTTTATGCAAAACAGATAATCAAAAAACAAATTTATGCTGTTGAGGGACTTTAGTCTGAAATGGCCAGTGAGTAAGTAATGCATGGTGTGTGTGTTATGAATGTCCTGTTTATATTCATAATTAATGATGCACAATGATTTTTCCATAATAATGGTGATACAATGCTGGAAATTATTGACCTGGTCAGCACAGCATAAGTAGAATGCTTGGTCATACTTCAGAAAAACATGGTCTTTACACCCAACTGATGTCTGCAAAATATCCCAACTAACATCCAGATCCAAAAAGTATTGGCATGAATAGATCCACAAATATTTAAAAAGGAAAAGTAAAAAGTCATAGATGTTCAAAAGCCATATAGCTGAAACACGATGTCCTTAAGTGGTCATTTGCATATATCCCATGGGCCTCTATTACAGGAGGTTTAAGGTATCACAGTGAAAACTTTAGCTTGGTAAAGTTATCCTTTTAGTTTTTACTTACTGGTTTGTCTGTGTGACATTTTTACTTTATGGACTAAAAATACATGATGTTATGTACAAAGAAAGCAGTGTTGCAGTTGGCCAGATGAAACACATCAAGGCACACATACATTTACGAGGAATTGTGCTTTTTGAGATTTTGCATACATTTAGTATGAATTTCATGAAGGCACATAGCTATGAGGGAGCATATATATGTCAAAACCTATGTCTTTATTATATTTTGTGTAGTCCCTGTGAACTGCCATTGTCTACTTCAGCACTTTTATGTAAAACAAAACTACATGTGTGGTTTGTTCAAGTTTAGTGAATTGTAAAGGTCAAAAATAACTACCAATGGAAGGTTTCCTTACTATATTTATTCATTTCAGTTGTTAACATTTCTGTTGTTTGAAGTACCCAATTATTTTCTTTTGTTTCCTGTAAACACTTGCAAACAATACAAAGTCTGGCAGAATAGAAAGCTAACAATGAGAAACATGCAAAAATATTTCTTTTATCCATACACAAGAGAAAAGTATGCTTATTTCCTGGTATCACCTGCAGGTTACAGAGATATAGACAGAATTTTATTTTGGTAACTCTTTATTTATTTAAAACATTGGACAGACACACAGAACCTAGTTTATAGCACTGTTAAATAGTACAAGAGGATAGTGTTGAATATTATACTAGGACAATACTCATTTTATGTAGATTAAGATTATATTCAGTGATCTGACATAAAGACTTCAGGAATTATTCAGAAAAATAAAAATACAATTAGATGAAATAACTTTAGCTGTTTGATACACACAGTTTATACACACACACACAAACACACACACACACACGCACACACACGCACACACACACACACACACACACACACACACACACACACACACACACACACACACACACACACACACACACACACACACACAGACACACAGATGCTTTCCCACTTCCTGCACTCCTATAACAGGGGTACTTCTTGTGACACCCATGCCCTGGCCCAGCAATCAAGGAACCTCAATCCTCACCACTAACACCAGAGAAGGCGTCTCATATATGAGGAAAGGATAACAAATACACACAGTAAAGTGCAATTTCCAATCTAATTCCACACGCCTGGCCTCCAACTCAAGTGTCTTTAGCTCCAGCTGGATTTTTAAGTCCACTGCAGAAAGGTTGCGCTGTCCATTCTCCGAGGGTATTATATCTCCACTGCCAGTGTAATTGTCCTCCTGGTTGCTGTTTTTTGATGCAGTTGTAACCAAGGCAGCAATCAGGTCTGCCTTAGTCAGGATTCCATGCACCAGACCCCTAGCCTGGCACATCTCTGCCAGCTGGCTCCTTGCCAGCTTTCCATGCTCCTCTGCTGACATGCTGCCTGCTCACCCTGACTAACTAAGCTAACAAAAGAAATAAAACAATTGTGATCTGAACCCTGGGTATTCACTGCATGGCTGTTTTAGAGTACAAAAACACCTTCAAAGCTCACTGTACACAAGCTACAGGATTCACTCTACCCACACCACTACAAGTCAGTTATTATTTGATGTGGATATCCCACCACTGCCAAACACAAATGTGACACCAGTGCCCTGGCCCAGCAATCAAGGAGCCTCAATCCTCACCACTAACACCAGAGAGGGCATCTCATATACGAGGAAAGGATAACAGATACACACAGTAAAGTGCAATTTCCCTTAAGTGCACACAGAGATCACAGTCAGTCTGGGGCTGGTTGCTCCCTTGCTCTCCAGGTCCCCAATAAGACTCCCCACTGGCACAACTATAGGGTCCAAATCTCAGCCTAGCTGGGCAAGCTAAAACCTCCAGCACTCTCTTCTATCCAACCAGTGCTTCTTGCCCCTGCCCAAGTAGTTGACACACACACACTTTGAGATAAGAGTTTATACAACTACACAGACACTCCTGGGAAAGGCTGGCACAGGTTCTCCAGCTGTGCCCCTTTTACCCAGACTATATGGTAGTACCACTGGCCACTACTCAGCTAATATTTATCAACTACTGAAAGGCCCTTAAAAGGGTGTCCACTTATTACTGTGCAATATTATTATCCAATTGATAGTATAACTAAACAGTCAAGGTTTATTAGAGTGACTTGGTAAAGGATCCTTATATACATGCACTGTACTGTTAGAGCTGAACTTATCTCTACACAAAACAGCCAGAGCTGAAAGGTTTTAAAATATTTAATAATAAGTAATTAAAGCCACAAGACAATACTTTTTACTACACAGTGCTAGTCAAGAGTTCATAGATCACACAGCAATACTTAAAATAATTCAGTAGTACAGTTCTGACATCACAGAAAAACACTTAGTCTAATCTTTCTAGTTCCTAGCTATTTGTAAAAGAAAACACAAGTCTAAGATAACTTACAAGACAGTGCTCTGAGTTGGACGGTCAATTATCATTGCTGGAGCCTTCCTGTTTCCTGACAGAGTGCTCTTCAAACAATCTGGAGCTATACAGAGCTGAGTATATTTTTTCTGGCACTTCAGAGTTGTGTACTGGTAATTGTTGTTTGACTAATTTATAACATTGCTAGCTGACTTCAGAGTTGTGCATTGTTATTTTTGCTTCACTGTATAGTTTTTCAGATCTCTGCTGAAGGTGTTGGTTTTCCCATACCCATCCTCCCTATTCTTGTGTTGTTGTTTAAATTTGGAGGCTTTTGCAGTTGCCCGCTCCCACTGTAGATTTGATCTGGGACACTCCCCCCAGTCCCATCTCTTTACATCATTCTACCTAATAGACTCCTTCTGCACTTGTTTTTATTCATTTTTAATTTAATTGCATTTTTTAAACTGTTTGATCTAACATTGCTACATACTCAAGTGTGTTAGCTTGCACTGCATTTGAATTGTTTTGACTGCTCTTTTAGCTACTTTTCTGTATATATATGTATGTATATATCTATATATATATATATATATATATATATATATATATATATATATATATATAAATAAAAAAAACTTTCCTGTAACTAGTGTAGTCCAGACTCAGATTTGCTGTATCCAGGACTGTATGTAAGCTTATGAGCTCCCCCAAGCTTTCTGTGTGGGAGGGAAGCCTTCTAGCTTATCAGTGGGAGTGGTAAGCACTGGGTAACCTATCTGCCACATAAGGAGTGGTTCTGGCCCATAAATTGTATTTATTGGCCGTTTGGGCAGCTTTTCCATCTCTCTCAACTTTCTGATTAAAAAGCCCACATTTGCACTTGTTTCCCCCCTTTCCTGTAACTAGTTTAGTCCAGATACAGATTCTTAGTTTTAGCACTTGAATTTGCTTATTTGTGATCAGCACTTGTTCAGAACTTGTAAGCACTAAATAACCTACTAATTACTACAGCACTCAGCCTTCCTCATTACCTAGAGGAAAACAGTTTTGGTACTTAGTTTCCTCACTTGCTTAGAGAAAAACAGCTCTTGTACTCACTTTCCTCACTTATCTAGAGGAAAATAGTTTTTTTATTCAGGCATGTTCAATGGGTCAGCTCCCAGTGTTCTCTTCTGTCTATCTGATGAATCTGGGCATCTTGGGGCAATGTAGAAATTGCCTCATGTACACAGACAACACTCTCCTCCTACCACCCAATACTACAGCCTGTGAGAGATGCACTTATCTAGCCAAACTGGTGGTAAAGCTGTCTCCAATCAAGACTGAACTTGACAGTCAAGAGGAGAAGGTAAACACTTGCACCACACCACACTCATCACATAGTCTCACTAAATCTACACCACCAAAATCCACACATAGAAATACAAAAACATTTGTGGAGGCTCTCAATAATAATCTGCTCAAGCAATAGAGACCTCCAAAGAAGAAATGCAAGCAACCTCCACCCCCCCAACACAACTCAAATGACACACAGCCCACAGACTCAGTGTGCCACTCAACCACAGCCAATAAGGCAAAACAACATACCCAACACACTAGTCCTAGGTGACTCTATAGTCAGGCACACTGATGTCCCACTCACCAGGCTAAACAAGGAGAAGGTTATTGTCAGCTGCCTGTCGGGTGCCAGGATCTGCTACATAACCCATGCACTCAGGTCACTCCACAACAAGTACAAATATGACTCTGTCATTGTCCATGTTGGTGTGAATGACCTGAGATGTACCTCCCTGGACTACATGAAAAGAGACATGGAAGAGCTCTCTGATCTTATAGCCCAGGCAGGTATGACCTTAGCCCTGAGTAGCATTCTGCCATCACCCAGAATGATGCCGCAGTACAAGGGCAAAATGATTGACTTCAGCAATTGGCTAAGCTTCTAATGCCATTCTAAATGGATCCAGTATCTGTCTGCCTGGGATGACATGGTCGACATACCATGATGCTCTGCCAGAGATGGCCTGCACCTGTAACCCCTGGGATTCTGGATACTGACTAAGGTTCTTGCCACCCCTATAGTGCCTTTTTTAGACAAGGTTCAAATGACAAATTCACCACCGTAACAGGGACAGGCAAGCAAAAACTGAGGGTGATGCTACTCACTGCTAGAAGTCTAAATCTCAAAATGCACTCACTCGAGGCACTCCTTAAAATGGAGAACATAGATATCTGTGCAGTGACTGAGACCTGGTTCAAGGCTCCAGAGAGCACCCCTGCACTACCAGGCTATAGCACATACCACACTTTTCAGCCATGTAACCTGGACCAGAACACTAAAGGCAGAGGTGTGTCCATATTCATTAAGGATATCCACACCTCCAGGCTAGTTGCTCAGCATAATGCAGCTGAGGTTATCTAAGTGCAACTAACTCTGGGCAAAACTGCAATCCAAATTGTAGCTTGCTACAGGTCACCCACCATGCCCCAGGCTTCCCACTCCTCTTTTCTTCATGTACTGGAAATATTAGGGTTCAATATAGGCTAATAATGGGTGATTTCAACTGCCCCACCATTAACTGGGAAAACTACTCATGTACCAACTCCTTCACTCAACGCTTTCTGGAATTCATAAACTCCAATGCCCTGGATCAACTTATCCACACCCCCACCAGGGGCAACAGTATCCGAGATCTAGTCATTGCCAACATGAGTGACCGGTGTTCCACATCTGAAGTCAATGCCTCATTGGTCTGTTCTGACCATAAGCTAATTACCCGAGATATCCACATCCTGCCCCCACCCCCCATTAAGGAAACCATGGTAAAAAATTTCTCCAAAGCCAACTTCATGCTTCTTAAGACAGAAGTGGTGAACTTCATGACACCCATGCAGATGTACAATACAGTTATGACTACTGAATCCTACACAATTGCACTTTATAAGCACTTACATGAGTGCATGGATCATGCTATCCCAAACAGAACCAAGATGCTATCCTCCAAAAAAACGAAGCCAATCTGGTGGTCCCCTGCCATAAACAAACTCTACAACAGAAGGAAGAAACTGTTGCAAAAGAGAGTAAAATCCCATGAGTGGAGGAGCTCCCTGGTCAGCCTCAGTAATAAGCTGTGATCCCTGATAAAATCCTACAAAGCTAGTTACGAAAACAAAATCACAACTGATTCTAACGACAACCACAAAGCATTCTATAGCTATGTCAAGAATCCCAATGGCAACACTCAGATCTGCTCTGAGTTACAGCACAATGGCACTAAATATACAGACCCAACTGATATTGCCAGCATCCTGGCAGATAGGTTCAGTGCTAACTTTACCCCCCTCTCACCCCCTCAAGAGCCCATCTTTATACCGGAAGAATGCAAAGTTCCTGTAATCATGGCTGTACAGGTAAAAAACATACTCTCCAAAGCCAAGAACACAGCATCCATGGGACCAGACAACATCCCAGGCTGCATTCTACACGAACTACAGAACAAACTGGCACCCCTCCTAAGTATCATGCTCAATCATAGCCTCACTTCAGGCTTTGTGCCTTCTGAATGGTGCACAGCGATGGTTATCCCACTCCACAAGAGGGGAGCCACCATAGACCCCGGGAACTACCGCCCCATTAGCCTGACGAGCCTGGTCTGTAAGGCTATGGAACGTATCATCATGGAACTTATAAACAAAGACATTGGTAATCTCCAAACTCTGGACCCCACCCAGTTTGGGTTTGTAAAAGGCAGATCATGTCTCCTAAACCTGATAGACTTCTTTGAAGCCGTCACTAAAGCCATAGACAAGGGTAAGGTGGTTCACACAGCCTATCTAGATCTTGCCAAGGCTTTCGGCACCATCCCCCACTCTGGAATTATAGATAAAACTCACTAAACTAAGTATAAATCCCTATGTCATAAGATGGGTTGCCAACTGGCTCACTGACAGAACCCACACTGTGAAAGTATTAGACTCCAAATCCGACTTCAGACCAGTGACAAGTGGAGTACCACAGGGTTCAGCCCTAGGTCCTCTCCTGTTTGGTATCTACTTCTCTGAAGTACAGGCTAACACAGAAAGTCTTTGGCTAATGAAGTTCTCAGATGACTGCAAACTAGGAGCCATAATCAAAACTCTTAACGATGTGGACATCCTACAAAAGGGCCTCACTGAGACAGATGCCTGATGTCAAAGCCATGGCCTCAAGCTCAATGCCAAAAAGTGCATTGTCATCCCCTTTGGTAAAAACTCTGTACCCATGAACTACAACATAGGCGGTAGTATACTTAACACAGAAAGCGTGATAAGAGACCTCGGGACACAGGTGGACAGTAGTCTCTCCTTTGATAATCACATCACCACAGTAGTCAGGAAATCCTTCTACATGGCACACCTCATCACAAAAGGTTTCTCATCCAGAAAAAAAGAGGTCATTGTTCCCCTCTACTCATCACTCATTAGACCCATTATAGAGTACAATGCCCCTTTTGGTATGTACCTCACAAGACATCTACAACAACTGGAAAGGCCACAGAAATACCTCACAAAGTGGATTACCGGCCTCAAACAGATGCCCTACGCAGACCATCTAAAAAACTCCAGCTTTACTCCATCGCGTATCGTCTGTTCAGAGGTGATCTCTGCCTAACATGCAAAGCTATATCAAACCCAGAGCTGTTGGACATGTTTCACTTAAAGAAACCCCAATCCCTCCGAGCTACATGGTCTAGGGACCTAAACCTTGTCACCACAATAAACAGAACATGCTGGAGGGTTAGATTCCTGTCCTAGAGACTTCCCATACTCTGGAATAAACTACCTATCTATATCAAACAAAGCTCCTCATTAGCACTCTTCAAGAAAAATCTTGATGATTGGATGGGAAATAGGAAATTCACCCCAGGGATCACCTCTGTGGCCCTGCTCGATGGTGGCACAGGAAAATAATTTTCTTGGGTGGCAAAAGCCAGGGTACCTTTTTGGCTGGGCTTGTACAGGCCCCAGGGCTGATAGCCTAGTACCTACCTATGAACCTATGAAGACAAAAAAATGCTTAATGCTTTCTGATTCTCTCTGTTTAAATTGCTATTGCAGTCCTTGTTCCCATTACATCATTTATTTTTACACTTTCCTGGTGTTCCCAGGCTAACAGATACTACATAATTGTTATCTTGCACTTGCTACATTGTTTTAAGTTCAACATTTCACAGCATATTCTTTCATTTAAGAAAATAAGCCTGTATTTCAACATTTATATTTACAAGTGATAGAATTATCTATAACATTCTATCTGGCTAGGCTGGCAGCCTTCACATTTCTATTAACATATTCATTTATGAAAAACTGTCATACTCAAAGATAAAAGGTTTCGCTGGAAACTGGTTGCTGAACTATTTCAAACATGCAGTTCATGCAGTTATTAAAACAAAAACAACATATAAATGTGTGCCCATATAAAAGGAAGATGTGTTGTCATATGCAGAATGACAGATTTACTGATTTATTGACTTACCATTTATCAAACTGCCAGTAGAGGCATGCCTGCAGGTTATAAGCAAAACTACAACTAGGAAAATGACAGATAAAGAATGATTCAGCAATCAACCTATTTTTGGCTTGTAGTATGTAAGAACTGGTTTTCCTTCATTCAATTGCACTAATTTTAATAATTGAATAGTGTACATTTATATTTTGCAAGCAATGAGCTCGGAGTTGCAAAGTTTTTTTTTCCTTGTCTAACAGTTATTTTTAATAAATTAGACTGACCTGTTTTAATGAAATGTAATTGGCATATCCGAGGGATTTCTTAATGGGACAGTCAAAACAGCCATAAAACTGCTATATGTTCAACTCAATGACACTTAAAACATTTTAATATCAGGCAGTTCTAAACAACCTTTTCTCATCCTTAGTACAGCCCCTAGACATACTTGCAATGGGATGCCAGGGAAGTTAAAAAGGTTTTCTTTTTCAGTCTCAACACTGTAACATATCTAGACAGAAAGACCATGGAAGTCATTATTTTTATTTGATTATGCTGATGTTGTATTTTCTTCCTTCTAGTGCAACAAATTGAAATGATACATAAATGCAATATTTGCTGAGTCTTTCCCCCTAATGTGTGATATGCTGTTAATGGACAGTTATATCCTAAACACAGTTCGTTTCTCATTCCAAATCCTATTTCTTTCCCGTAAAAATTGTTCCTTATACTGTAACATAAAGTTTAAAAAAAAAAAACATGTATTAGCTGTTTTCCCCTTTGTATGCCAGTATCAGTGCTTAGCCTGTACAAAATTCACCTTTGATGCTAATAAGTAAGAATAGAAGTCTTTGGGGTGTATGCCCACAGCAGATACATAGATTTATTTATCAGCTCAATGGGGTGCTGTTCTTCTGAGGTACTGTCCTTCAGAAAAGGCATACATCTGATGTGATATCTACCTCAGTTTGTGGTCACTCAGCTCACTGCAAAAAGTCCCACAAGAATTATTGAAAAGAATGGGGCAATTAATGGTTCTTGGCAAAATCTCCCCAAGTTAGTGTCAATATCATCTTTACCTTACCCTGAAAAAAGGCCATGCCCAGTATGACTAACCAAATCAGCAAAAATTAGACAAATAAACAAACAAACAAACTTGCACACCATGTTACGTTTGCATAAATCTAAAGATACTTTATTTAGGAATTTATTTTGCTGGCTCTTACTGCTTCCTGACAATAAACATGTACGATTTCAGGCTCAGGAAAAGCCTGCAATACACAATATTTGTATGCTTGCTCTGATTTCTGCCCACTGAGGTCATAAACCCATTGAGTCTTTGGATTTGCAGGATTTCTCTGCAAAGGCAAGCTAACTTTGTTGTCATGGATGAAGAAACAGCTTGAGAAACCTTAACATTTATGGCTGATAAAGTGAGGAGGACAGTTTAGCTA
>NC_056728.1:1140613491-1140725991 GCF_019279795.1 Protopterus annectens | reverse complement strand
TTTATGTTCAAAATATGAATAGTACATCCAAATAATGCAATGTATACTTTCTATGTTGTGTCTGTTGTGAGTTGATAGATTATGTTCAGAGACCTCACAAGTTCAGACATACATAGCAATGATAGGTTACCTTACTGGTAGATGAAGTTTGAATTCTCAAACGTTGCTCTTCAACTTGCCAATGATTGGAGTTACTCCATAGGAAACTGATTAGTTGAGATGAAGGTTTTTCCATTTTTGGGAGAATTTTCCCCTTCTTCAAGTTGGTGTGACCATGAGGTTAGTATATATTATCACACAGAGTATAAGTTAAAAATACTAGTGACTGATGCATACTGATTTTGGATGCTGCCATTGGGAAATTTAGGCTCTCTTGTTTGTAAATACACAGACACCTTTCTAGTCCTCTCTTTTTTCCCCCGCCATATCTACACACCACAGTCAGCTTTCTAGCCCCTGTTCTATTCCAACCTACCACCGGAATTAGCCTAGCTGATTGTTTTTTGCTAACTGCTTCAGTATCTGTTCCTACCCGCTCCGTTCACCCTGCAGGCTCACTCCACTCCCCTCCCTATCCCCAATTCTCACCCACCCCCCAGGGGTCCTACCCTTATACTTACTAACGACACCTCTTCCTCTTCCCATTACTCTCTAACCACACCTTTTCCTCGTCCCATTACTCTCTAACCACACCTCTTCCTCTTCCCATTACTCTCTAACCACACCTCTTCCTCTTCCCATTACTCTCTAACCACACCTCTTCCTCTTACCATTAGTCTCATTACATACCTCTTGCTCTTACCATTACTCTTCAAACACATTCTTCCTCCTACCTTTACTTTCTAAACACTCTCCAGTTACCCAACTGCACTAATATTAACCACTCACCACTCTCCTTTTATCACACCACACCCTACTCCCTTCTTTCATCTCCACCCAGTGAATTTATTTTTCTACCTACAAGCAATCTATATTTATTCATACAATGTATAAACAACCGATCCCATCTTATGTCCCACTCTTATTCACACTCTCACTACTACTTCCTTTAATCCTCACTCATCTTTTCACCTCCTTTGAAAACCCACTAGGCCCATACCTAAACCACCCCAAGAAAGAAACTAATTCTCCTCTCCTTTTTATTCATGCTAATATAACATCCTCATCTAACTACATACTTCCTAAATACCATAGAATACTACACATAAAATACAACAATCAGAACCCCAGGAAAGGCCTACCTCTATACAGCAGATTCCCCAACCCAAACTATCTAAGTGTACTACTCTCTTTAAAGGATGGTGACATCATCCTAACCCAGGCCCACTGACAACTCCTATCTCTCTCCTCAACCACAAAGAATAACCTACTCATGCCCTGTCTAAACCATTGAATTCCCTTTTAATTGCTCATCTTAATATATGTAGCATAAACAATAATGTAACTCAACTCCAAGCTCTAACTGAAATCTACTCCTTTGATATTCTCTGCTTAACAGAAACTTGGTTAAAACCTGCAACCAAAGATAATGAAATCATCCCACCTGGATATAATATCCTGAGACTAGACCGAGTATCCAAGAAAGGTGGTGGGGTTGCTATCCTATATAAATCTAGCTTACAATTAACCACTCACATCTGTAAACCACCTATAGACTCCAATGCAGAAATTCTTATCTCCAAACTTCATCTTAACAATTCCAAATCCATCTATATTATCTGTATATATCTACCACCTGGTAACAACACAGACACCATGGAAAACATACTTTGCTGGCTTTCCCAATACCTGCCCCAAGAAACCATAACCCTAGGTGACACAAACATTGACTGGAGCTGCTACTGCAGCAGTCTCCCCACAAACCATATTAACCTATATGGGTATTCCCAAACCATTACCTCCCCCACCAGAATAAATAAATCTATCAAGAAATCAAGCTTATTAGACTGGATTCTCATAAACCATCATCCTCACATTTATGATTCAGGAACCCACCCTAGTGATTTAAGTGACCACTTTCTTACCTATATCATCAGACATAAAATCAATTCTCTCATTCCAATATCTGTCAAAAACATCAGATCTAAAAAGTACTTTAACCCTGAACTATTCCAAATGGAACTAAGAGCTTGCAACTGGTCTCCCTTACAAAACCTCCCTTTAGATGAAGCTGTTAGTTACTTTAACTCCATCTTCCTTGCCATTCTCAACCACCATGCTCCAATCAGATTAATTAGAATTAAAACCAAATCTGCTCCATGGCTTTCAAAAGAAACCAAACATAAAATAAATCTTAGAAACAAACTTTGGGCAAAATGGAAGAAGACTAAAAACCCTATAGACCAACTAACATTTAGACAGCTAAGAAATGAAACCAAGAAAGCTATATTTGATAAAATAAACTCCTACCTACAATCCCAACAAGCTAATCAAAACAACCCACAAAAATTTTGGGCTCGCATTAACCAACTACTCCATCCCGGTCAATCCACTACTCCAAATCCTCAAAATACTGACCATAAAAATCTATTGAATACAGCTAATGCTTTCAATATCTTTTTTACTAATGCTATACAAACACTAGCTAATCAACTATCACCTAATAACTTCACTCTACCTTCCTATAAATCAACCTTACCCTCTACTTTTCATATTCAACCTGTCCCAACAACAAATAGTATAACCCTTCTACAGAAACTAAAACCATGCTCACCCTCAGCAGACCAACTACCTGCTGAATTCCTACAAAAATCAGCCAAAGCTATTGCTTATCCCATTTCTATTCTGATCAATAGAACTATTACCGAAAGTCATATCCCCGGTTTATGGAAAATCTCCCATATTATCCAACTCCATAAAGGTGGACACTCCACTGAACTCTTCAACTACTGCCCCATTGCCCTTCTCTCTCCTTTGGCAAAGATCATGGAGAAATGCATTCACAGACAATTACTTGACCATCTAACCCAAAATAATTTACTTTCCAACTGTCAACATGGATTCAGACCCTCACATAGCACTAGTACTGCCCTTCTTTCCTTCACAGATTGTATCAACAAAAACCGCAATCTTAACAAGCTTTTTTCAGCACTATTTATTGACCTGTCTAAAGCTTTTGACATGGTAAATCACTAAATTCTCATCAAAATACTGAAATCCCTGTCACTAAATACATCTTCTATAAAGTGGTTCCAGTTCTACCTTGATAAAATACAACAGGCCATGCTATGGCACAAGTCTCTCTCCACTCACCTGCCTGTCAAACCTGGTGTCCCTCAAGGGTCCATCCTAGGACCTCTACTTTTTTCAATATTTATTAATGACCTTCGCCTTGCCATCCCCCAAGCCACATGCATACAATATGCAGATGACTCCACACTGATATGCTCAGCCACCTCCTCTTCTGAACTTCAATCTCTTACCCAACAAGTATTTAACACAGTTGAGCAATGGTTCACACATAGATGCCTTCTCCTAAACCCCAAAAAGACTAAACTCCTCCTCTTCTATCCCACCAATAAGTCCTCTCCTCTTGATTTCCCAGTTATCTCTACCAATAAAACTATTATATCCCCTGATCCAACCACCAAACTATTGGGTATCACCATTGACACCAACCTGAACTTTGATATCCATATTAACAATACTATAAAAACTGTCAACAAAAACTTGACTCTCTCTATAGGGTAAAATCCTTCCTCTTACCTTCAGCTAAAACCACTATAGCACACACTCATCTGATCTCTTCACTTCTTTATGCCTCACCCATTTTTACTAATCTATCTAAAAATAATCTTAGCAAATTGGAAATGTCTTACAATAACATTGCCAGATTTGCTACAGGCAGCCCATTTAGAACCCACCATTGCATTAATTTAAAGCAGCTGGGATGGCTTGAACTACAAAATCTGAATAAATTCCATCAACTATCTATAGCCCACAACACTTTTTACAAACCTTCCAAAACTTCTATTCTATCCACATTCATCTCTCCCTATAAAAACCTGAAATCCTTAAGGTCTTCTCAGAGACTTCTAGTACATACCACTAAACCAAACAACAAGGCTGGTGACTCCCTCTTTTCTAATACAGTTGGAAAAGCCTGGAATCTCCTCCCCAGTGAACTCTCCTCACTTCCCTCAGTATCACGCTTCAAAAACAAATTGAAAGTGTTCCTCAGAACACAGTGGTTATGCCCCTGTACTAAGCCTGACTAGTTATGTATCTCTTAATACTTTGTTCTTCCTACCCCTTCTACTCATTAACTGTGATTCATTCCTTATTAACCATAATACTGTTTCCCTCTAGAACATCTTGATTGTACTAGCATGCTATGTTATGCCTGTATTCTGCATTGCTGAATTTACTGTGATAACCTGTAATATGCATTGTAAATATGATTTTTTTTTGTTTAATGTTTCCTTATTTGTTATCTTGTTAATTTCATTGTTCTATCTTGGAGCTTATCTCCCCGGGCCTCTACTGAAAATGGGCATGTATCCAGTTATACTAGCCCGGTCAACAAATGTCAAATAAATAAATAAAAAAAAAAAAATATATATATATATATATATATATATATATATATATATATATATGTGTGTGTGTGTGTGTGTGTGTGTGTGTGTGTGTTAAGGGGAGGGTGAAAAGGGGATTTACTCCCAACAAAAACACTTAAAAAATAGTTTTCCAGCAAGATGTTTTCGATGAATGTTGTTCAGGTTTCCCATCCTTGGTGCATTCACTTTCATTCACTCATAGTGGAAAGGCAATACTAGTCCAACAGTTTCACAATCCATTACTTTAAGGGTCCATATTGGTACAGTGCCACCCTGTTCCAAAGTTTAAAAACACAGCCATAAAAAAATAAAAATTTCATTTATATTAGCAACATCTGAAGTATGTCAGTCATTATAGTTTAAGGCATTTATTCTCAATATCACTGCTACTTTGCCCAAAATGAACAGTTATGAACATTGATGTCTTATAAATCTTTTCAAAAAAGTCACATGTCAAATAAAAACTAGTATAAATCAAATAAATTAACATATTCATAACTTTGATGACTTAATCTTTAGCGTATACTTAATATTAATCACGTCATTAAAACCTAGTACTGTATTAGCACCAAGCCTGAGCTGTCAACAAAGTTTTTTGATTTCCAAAACATTGTCCATGTCTCCATTAAAAATAACCAAAATCTATATAGTCCAAAACTATTTTTTTAATCATGCAATTGCTACAGTGTTTGTACAGTACATGGGACAACTAAACATTTAAAAAGTGCAGAAAAGAAAATGTCAGGTACATGCAGAAGAGTTTCCACAAAATGGTCACAGATGGTCTGCACTATTACTTAATAAGACCAACAAGAACAAATGGAAACCTTATAATGATGTTCTGCAAGAGCAAGCACAGTTTTTGAAACAGAGGACTGCACATTCAACCAAAATGGACTTTCAGGGGATACATTTAAAAAATAAATTTAAAACATGACTTGAGTATCCATGGTGCAGATATCCTTCAAGATAAGCATGTATTGAATCTTTCTTTTACAGGGAATACTAAAGGGCTTATGATTACAATGATAGTTGAAAATAATAATGTTCATTCATAAGAAAATATAGAGATAAAGAAACATGATCCCCAGGATTTAATAAAATCCGTGTAAGCATAGTGTAGAACCTACAGAAAATGGTACCATGTCCATGTACACTGTTCCCCCTTGGCAACTCACCATGAATATTAATCATGGCATGTTGCCAAGAGAGAGAGAGAGAGAGAGAGAGAGACGAAGAATACGGTTATTGGATCAGTGCAGGGAGTGTATTGTTAACTGTGTCTGCAGATGGGTAAGACACTCCCTGCACTGTCCAATTTCAGTACATCAATGTATTTTTTTAATTTAAAAAAGCACATTTGTAAAGCGTGGCACAGAGTGCAGCAATGTTAAGCACTGCTGAGATACCTGTCAGACATCTATATATAGAAACTGGATACATTTAATTATTTAATTAAATGTCAGGTTTAAGCATAGCTGAGTGGGTTTGCGAGGAGTTGCGAGATACGCAGCAGTGCTTACACATGACTCATAGATATATGTAAAGGTATAGCAGAATTTCACATATCCACATAGCTAAATGGGTAGAGTTATGGCCTCATGAGCAGTAGGTGCACGGTTTGAATACATGGAAGAGAAAATAGGCATTGTTTTGAAATACAAATTATGCCAATTATTTTTAAATTCTGGCCTGCTGCACTCTGCTAAGCTCTGCTAAGCTCTGCCAAGACCTGCTAAGACCTGCTAAGCACCTCGTAAACACAATAACGGCTAAAATGTTTATGCACTACCCATCCCTGCTTAGCTGGTTTGCACACTGCTAAGCACTGCTAAGCATACAGGTCTTCAGGTTTTTGCACTGCTTAGCTCAGTTGCACTGGTTTGTGTGCTACTAAGCAATGCACCACATTTTTAAATGTTGCTCAATGACGTGCAAGGGTGAGCTCAATAGGAGTGAGTACAGCAGACTCCATTTGAGTTCTGTCTCTGAAGGATACTTTGGCAGGTGTTGGTAAGGGTTTGTGCTTTCAGGTGCAGCGCTGGGGCATCCTGGAGTCCAGGGTCAAGGTTGGACTCCTTGTAAAAAAAAAAACATGAAGGCTGGTTTCTGCAGGGAGGTTACCCGACTCAGAGTGCAAGGCGGAGGCCTGGGACTGGCTGGCAAGGGACCTCACCAGTGCAACTTGTATTCCCCACACAGGTGAGCAGTGTTGTCACCCCTATGATGATCTGAAGAGATGTAAGGGGGATCTCTTGGACACCTGGGCCCAAGAATTTCAAGCAGGGAATGTCCCACCTGTATATAAGTACTTTTACCGGTGTACTACTAATATCTAATCTGAATGTCTGCTAAACAGTTATGCATAATGGTGTTCTTCTCTCTCAACAGTTGCAGAGGATAGGGTTCGTAACCTCAAGGTGCATGCTGGGTGCTTGGCCAGGTTGCACCGTGAGTGTGGTGAGTACAGCTGTATTATGCTAACTATAGTCAAATAAGCAAGAAAGAGTAAAGCATTAACTGCAATTAGGAATATACTGTAAAGATTGTGTTGCAATGAATGTAGACTAAGAGTTGTACTGCAATAAGTGAATACTGCCAACTGTAGTACAATAAGGAAGGAAGAGTAAAACATTAACTGTAAGAAAGTATTTACAATAAAGTTTCTAGTGCAATAAGTGTGGTATTACAGCTGTATTGCAACACCTGCAGAATCACAACTATTGTGCAATAAAAACTCAAAAATATATTCCAGGAACTGCATGAAGGCATTTCCAACAACGTCTGTTATGCAATAAGTGTGTTAGTAGAACTGTTTTGCAAGAAATTAATTATGACAACTGTTGTGTAATAAAAACCTGAAACAATACCACCACTCACATGAAGGTATAGCCAATAAAGTCTGTTGTGCAATAAGTGTGGATTCAAAGCTACATAATGCTCACAACTTCTCTTTCCAGTCAAGGCTGATCCGAGGCCACTATTGTTCACATAATGCTCTGTCATCCACAAACAGCAGGTAAGCAGGGTATATGGGTGAGGTAGCCCACTTCATGATCTGATATTGTTTGTTGACTGCACAGATATTTAAACCCATTAACAATATATTGTGTACATCTGCAGTTTATATGGTAATGTATAGGTTACCTACTATCTCTCTCATGCTTGTACTTCATGCATGTGTACTTTACTGTCACTGCAGGCTAGTATAGAACTGTAGTAGCACTGTCAGTTCATATTTTGTTTCCAGGTAAGCTGTAGGGAAATAGCAGTCAATCAGTAATCAGCAGTGACTCAGTAACTCTTGGCACACACAGACCAGGGTTTGAATCCAGTGCTAGGTTTCACTATATAATGCTCACAACTTCTACTTACACAAGAACTACAGGTAAATGGTTGAGATAGCCCATATTATCAATAGATAATTGTATGTCTAGATGTCACAGACTGTTTGAATCATTAGCAAGAATGTGAAAATACAGCATTAAATAAAGGAAATAAATAATATAATAATAAAATAAAGTGAAATACGTAACGTGTATTCTTGGTATGGCTGTATGCCTGGGGTATCTGTAAAAACATTGCTTTAGCCAATTCATACATGCCATGCAGATGTCCCCTGCAGTCACTGCTATTGAGTTCTATCCCCATGCCTGACAAGCAAGGCATGATAGTTGTTTAGCTTCTGTACTGTGCACATACATGTCTCTCAAGAGTCATGCTGTCATGTAATGTAATCAGTAGTGTGTAATCCCTCTGTCACAGGTTTATCATTGACATGATTACCTAAATAGCGGAGTATCAATACATCAGCCCACAGTGCAACTTGGTAGTTATATAGGTCCACTTGATGTGCATGTGTTCTGTGTAGTTATGTACCCGCAGTTGTTACTGCTTGGCCCATGCTGTCGTATGTGGATAGCTTGAGAGGTATGTACATGTTACAGCTGCTACAGGGGATTTGTACACATAAAGAAATGACAGACCTGTAGAATGGATAGTAGTACTGTTGTCAAGTATATAGCCAATAATAGTACTAATGCCCTGTTTTTCTCTCTGTCTCCCCACTCCTTATCTTCATTTATTTATTGCTATTCATTGGTTATGGTTCACTACTAACTTATGTTGTTAAATTAAACTGTATTTTGGGGCATGTGTTTATTATTGTTATGTATTATAATGGCTGCATATTAATATATCTTGTTGAATTACCTATTTTATTGGCCTTATGTCGTAACTGTTACTGCCGTGCTGTTATTATACTGACTGTTATGTTATTTATTGTTGTGTTTCACATAATATGGATTGTTACATACTTGGGTGATTTCTAACAATATGTTTTGTTCATAACTCACCTATACTTATTGCTATAGCTCCATCACCACAGCACATCAGGGTAGGCTGTTTCCCAGTGATCCCCCTACCCTACCTCAACTAGCCATGGCACTGAGTCCTAGCACATCTGGGACCCAGGACCATGGTGCTCCCTCCGCTGCCCTTGCACCACCTGTGGTGTTGGATGAAACCGGCTCAGGGGATGGGGCCCGGCCTCCCCATGGGAGTGGTGGTGGAGGTGCGCTAGTCACCCAGCAGCAACTACTGGCCATGGTGAGCAGGATCATTCATTGGAGCTATGAGCATTGCCTGCTACAGATTGAGGGAACACTGGCCAACCTGGTGGGGAAGGCTGGCGCTGGCACCCTGCCGCTAGCACAGCCACCTTTGGGGCAATGAAGGAGCAGTGTTGACTGCCCATGGTGGGTGACCGCAGTCATGCTTAGGCTGTCTGGAGACACATGCATCTCTGATTCCAGAACACCCTCACCAGCCAAGGTGTTTACCCCCTCATGTGTCAAACACCATCCCTTTCTGCTGTCTTGTCTGTCTTGTCTGTTTGATATTGCATCCTCTCCTAACCAACTGACCTCCCCATATGTACCTATGTCCCTTCCCCAACATTCCACTCTCTCCTTAAAAAAATGGGCACCTGTCCCACAAAAACATATTGCCCCATACATAGATGTCCAATTTGCTTACATGTCCACTGGAAACATCTAATGTGGTCCAATTGGCTTGACAACACATTTATGCTGTCCTCACCCTTCTCTCTGGGGTTTGATAGTCCAAATTCATCTACAAAATCTGTCAAAATGCACATCTGTTGCTGTACAAGTACTGGATTGCTATGGTTCTTTCCTACACCCTTCCTGCACATTCCTATCTACTGTTCACTGTTTTGTACCCCCTGCTTGTCCCCATTTCATCACTTTCCTATCTCCCCTTTTTTCTTTTCTTTATATTACTTTAGCGCAAGTTTACACGGATTTGCTTAGCTCAGCTTAAATGAGCTTCAATGAGCTTTAAAGAGCTCTAATGTCTATATGTGTTTATGACCAGGTTACTCTCAATGACAAAATAAACACCTCTCTCAAGTCTTGAGCTCAGGCCCCTCTTAGCACAGTGCATTAACCCACCATGCTACAAAGGGTTTATGTTACACAGCTGTTTCCAGCAATACATACTGACTGCTACCTACTGTCATTAAGCAAGTAAATGATATATAAAAGGAATGGGAAAAATAGAAGTGTACCTTGGAACCTGGTGCAATAATACACCAGTGGAAAGCCAAAGACATACCAATGGATGTATGTGAGGCCTGTGATAGCAGGTATATGTGGTCTTTTATCAGCAACTTGTGGAAAGACACCTGCTAAGGCAGCTATGGCAAAGTAATGTCAACTGGGATCCTCGTGCAGAAATACAACCATATAAAGCCTCGCACTTACTCATGAGTGTAGAAATGTCTCTCACATCTTGTATATGTACACATATATCTTGCAAATACAGATGCATTTACATTATTGCAGTAGTAGCTCAGTTGGTTAAATGCCTTGCATACAGCGCATTTTGACACACACAGTCCTGGGTTCGATTCCAGTGTTGTGATGCACTTCAATTACATTATTGTGCAGACAGCAAGTAATGACGATGTCTTGAAGTCTGAATCCCCACAGTTTACTGCTACTTACTTAACTGTTACCCAGTTTTGCAAGATAAAGGCCTTCAGGCAGAGACACAATGCACATATCCATATCACCTAACTATATGTTGCCTACCACTCAGTTATTCGCACTGTTGCATAAAAGACGTACCTTATGCACATGCACTGATTGGACTGTACAGAATACCCTTACCCTGTATCTGCCATAATGATAGCCCTGACTCAGCTGCCACAGTTACATGTATAGTTTGCTGTCTAACAAAGTGTTAACAACCCCCCCCCCATGTGTTGTAGGCTGCAGTAGCAGCTACATCCTGTAACATACACAGTTGTATGTAAAGTTAGCTGCTACAGTCCTACCATACCTCCCAACCCCCTACAGCAAGGGATACGGACACAGCCATACTTATGGGGGGGGCAGAGATAGGGACATGTCATACCTCTGAACCTCTTACAGCTAGAAGTCTGCACAAAGCCATAAATAAAAGTGGGACAAAGGCTCAAAGATAGGGACATTTTTAAATATTGCTCTTATAAGCTTAGAAAGTTGATAGAATAACAGGTTTTACATTAGCATGAATTTTCTGAATGTCATGAAGTTTGAAACTCAAATGTCTTTCATTATTGTTTAACTTCAATCTGTCATGATTTGCCACTAATTTGCCAGGAAACCACAATTGTGTTTAAAACTGACTAAAAATATGAAGCACAAATATAGACATTCTGCGAAAATCTGTACAGTTGAGAGAGGTATGGGACATGTTCAACAGTTTCCCCCTACAAAGATAGTAGGTTGATAGAATAATAGCTACTGCATTATCATGGATATTCTGATGGGTATGAAGTGTGACACACACATGTCTCTCTTCCCTTACTGGCATCAACCCACAATGTTTGCCAGTGAACTACCAGATGACCATAATGTTATGGGATACTGACTAAACATATGAGGCAAAAATGTGCACATAGTTCACAAATCTCAACAGTAGTTGTACCTACCCTCTGTGATGCTGTAGTCTCCACACCTCAGTAATGTCCATCTCAAACAGTAAGAAAGGAGCCAAGGCCTACATAAATGCCTTATATATGGCACTGTGGTGGCGTGTCATTGTCTACTGATACTGCAGTTCAGCTGTTTAGGCTGCAATTAGCAACTCTGCGCCACTGATTGGTGCAGGGGCAATTAACTGTTAATGAGTATTACCTTCAAAATGCAAGCAACTGATGATGGAGAACAGGTCTGTATGAGATTTCAGTCGCACAGTGTATGTTACATGCTTTTCCAGAGGAAAGATTCAAAAAAGGAATACTGCACTCCACCAAGTATGTAATAGAGATCTCCATATAATGGGATGCAGATGGGAGGATGGCGGTGTGTGGAATTGGGAGTACGGCAGCAGACTTGTCACAGATCTATGATATTGAGATGTCATTGATACTCTATTGTCCTACACCTACAGGCATGACTCACACCTGTCCCTGCTTCCAGCACATTTCAGCTCTGTCCCTATGAATCTGTCCCACAATGGTTGGCTGTTGTAGGAAACCTAGTGAATTACACGTAGTACATAGTGACAAAAACTAAGGATGTACACTCCTGTAACATCCAACTATGTACTGTATGTCACCTTCTCTCATTGTGTGAATGTGTCACATACATATTTCTAACATTGTAAAAGTGTCCCTGAATGTCCCTGTTGTACTCTGGCTACATCCCTGTGTCATAGACATGTGTCCCAGTTTGGTTGAGAGCTATGCCTAACATACCTGTCAACCTCCTACAGCATGAAATCAGGACAAAGCCATAATTAATGGTCGGCCAAAGGACCAAACTCAGTGACAGAGTATATATATTGCCCATACATTGTAAGAACATGAGTAGACTAACACATATTACTGTAGCATAGCTGTTTTCTGAGGATGTGCGTGTGAAAATCAGAATCTGACTGTATATTCTGACATCAACCATCAATAATTGGCCAACCATTTGTCAGACATCCACAGGTTTGTGTGAATAGGACCACATTCTGCAAACATTTGTATAGTTGAGAAGTATGATGCCTACAGAGGACATATACTATAGCAGATTTGCATTGCTTTCTGTCATTTTGGCACACTGGTGTTGCTGCACTCTCACCATATAGTTGTTGTAATAGCACATTGCTATTTGTCTGACAATGGCCATATGACATATTAGTGGGAATTTGCCCGTAGTGGACACACCACAGTAGACTGCACTGATGGGTGTAGGGACATACAGTGGAATCTGTCTCTGCACATAGGGACATACCCCAGTATTGTTACTATCTTGGTGATATCCACATATGTAGTGTATTTCCAGACTGTGGGGTATGATGTGTGAGGATAATGCAGGCCATTATGGGTGTGCAAGATCTGTACATAGTGGACATCCATGTATCTGGTCCTGTAATGTGTTCATCTCTTATTTTCTTTCAGGAACCATGTATTGTAAGAGACATCTGCCATTCATAACTGCAGAGAATGACATAATACTGGATGGCCTCAGGCACCACCATCACATCCTGCTTAGCAGGGCTGTGCACAATCATGAACAGCAGGCAGCATTGTGGGCAGACCTTGTGTGGGCTGTTAATCAGATTGGCCAACAGAACAGGACCTATGAGTCGGTCCAACACTGGGCCACAGATATGTTGAATGCTGCACATCCAAGGACAGCAGCTGTTGCCAGGGGATCATGCTGCCACTGGTGGAGGGCCTACAATGAAACAACTGGTCTTGGCCACAGCGGAATTTCTGGTGAACCTAGGATTAACCAACAGCTACCAGGCATCCATCACACCATACATCCTGGAGGTGGGTGACACAGCATCCACAGAAGAGGAACATCCAGGTAAGCTTACTTTGTTCACCAGTGTAATACTGTATCAGTCATTGTGGCAGGCTGTACGTACCAGTACATGGGTGCCAGGTCTGTCTGCACTGGGGGGGGGGGTTGGGTTTGATGCACAGTTGTGCATACATACTCAGAATATCAGCAATATAACCATTATAACAGCAGCTATTGCAGATGTGGACATATGCACATATTACCTTGTAGTGCTGCAACATTTGGTGATGCTGACAATACCTCTCCCTCACCTTTTCATAGGTCCATAAGAAGTGGCTGAAGCACATGGTCCTCTACCTGGTAAGTGGGATACTGTTGTTTTAAAACAGATCATAAATATCCTAAGAAAGTTAAGGGCTGCCATTTCATGCTGTATACAACTGTTGTGCTTAGCCAGAGTAGACTGTTTGTATGTTCCAAACTGGAACAGATAACTACAGTGCATAGAGTGAGTAATCACAGGTGTGTATTTGTATAACCATTAACACATTTGCACTTATAGTTTTGAATGACTACACAGCCTGCTGTACATGAGTCAATTACTCCAAGATGCCCATTCAAGCACAATAGGAGATGGTACATACCCGAGGAAGTGGTACTACAACTGGCATATCATTCTCAAGATAGGTGTACTGGGTGTTATGTGCAGTTCTATCATATACACTATCATATTGCATATCTCACAGGTGTATTGTGCTGGCAACATTAACTTGATGTAGATGAGCTGCATGTTATAAAGGGCCTTACTTGTCTGTGTATGTTGTGAGTTTGTCTGTTGTGCATGGCAACAGAGATGAGAAGATGTGGCACATGTAATGCAGTTGTGGATGCTCATCTGTATGCATCTGTGGATTACCATGCATTATAGTGCAGGTAGTAATGTACTGCTTTTGACTTGCTTCACACAGGTGAACAGGGGGTGTTGGCATCTGTCCCCCTCACAATCTGATTTCACTGTCTCATCAGACTCTGCTGATGATAGTGGCCAAAGTGAGGCACAGATGGGGTTTCTGGGGGATGAATTGGTCCCCACACACAGTGAGTATGCCCACACATACCCAGTCCCCATTGGCCACAGATATTGGGCAGTCAGAGGGTGATGGCACTGCCCAGAAAACTGTGACAACTATAGCCTCAGTGAGTGTAGATACTGATCATTGCTAGAGAGCTGGCAAGTTCTCACACAAGCAGATTGACAGGGGTGCTTGAAGAAGGACTGCTGCCCGTCCACCAACTGTTGCAGGTGTCACATCACAGGTCAGTTGCTGCATGTTTCCAGCTGTCATGGAGGCACAGGCACATTCTAAACCCAACACTAGATGGATGCTTAGGGTTATGGATGCAGCATGGTCTGACATCCATTACTGCCTCCACTGCATTAGTGACACCATGGATTGATTCACTGATGTAGTGGACAGATGGTGGGCTGAGACAGTGTTTGTCTTTGACTGCACATTGTCTGTGGTGAAACATCTGGTTGGAGCTGGGCGTTGGACATGTGGGCGTAAGCCAGTAACACTATCTGCTCAGAGCCCACGTGACCATGCACACTCATGGTCCTGTAGTAGCAGTACCTCCAGAACTACAGAGGGAAGTGTGGTGTCCACACTATGACATGGCAGACCATGGGCACATGGCCCTGGGAAGTCCCGTGGGGGACAGGGGCCCAGCAGATAACAGTCACTGTCAGGTACTAGCACCACATCTGATCTTGTGCATGGTGGTCCCAGTACTACTCCTGGTGAAGCCATTTCCCGTGTTCATGTCCAGAGACGGTGAATTGTCCACTCTACCATGTATGGTCCACAGCTGTCCACCATGCACATGTGTAGGTCTAGCACTGGGCTTGACTGTGTACATGCACACACTCCAACTCCATGTCACATGCAGATCACCAACAGACACACATGGCACTCTCCATTTGCCATCTAACCAGCACCCTTCCTGACTCACACACATGCTGTCATCTGTTTGGCACAGCCTATCCCTCTGGCACCCTCGCACCACACCTTGTGCAAGTGATGATACCTGTGCCACATCCCTGCCATTCGTGCCATCGATGCAGGGACCTGGAAACATGTGTCTGATGCACAAGGTGACTATATTACTTTACATGGGTTTGTGTAGTGCAGTAGTGTTATACCATGGCAGTTGTTGTGGGCCATGGCAGGTACTGGATGCTGGCATGTGTCTTGACTACACATCAGACTTTGTGTATCTTTGTTGCTTGATGGTACACTGGTGGTAATGTTATGGAATGACAGGTGTGTCATAGTCCTGTGTATGTTTTGTTCCAAGAGTCTGAGTGGTTAAACTATGAACACATGGTGGCAAAACAGCAGCACAGGATGGCAAGGCAGCACAGCAGAAAGAAATATAGCATAAGCAAGGTATGCCAGTATACGTGCATGGCTCCCTAGGTGCATATGTGTAGAACAGTGTGTTAGGGACAGTGGGGACAGTCAGTGTCATCGTGCTTTCATACCCTGTGACAAGGTCTGCTACTCTTGATGCGTATCACCTGGGTAGTCTGCACATACAAATCTAGATGGTAGCAGACATCAATTATTCTTATGTAGATGAGGGCAATACAGGGCCAGTGGCTAGTCACAGGGCCATAGAATGCATCACAATTTCACATAGATAGGCATGTTTCTAGTGCTGCAAGGGGATATATTTATACACACACAAGCTGGATGCTGTGAGATTAGAATCCCTGCCTATCTAGTAATACACATCATAGCTTGCAGTACTTATTGTATGTGCCATGGTGTTCGAATATCAAAGTGTCAGCCAGCAGTCTTAAGCTGGATGACATCAGCAGGCCTTGTAAAGGAGGCCAATAGCTAGTCACATGGCCTCAAGATGCATAACCATTGCACAGAGGTGAGCATGTCTGTACTGCCACAAGAGGATATATGTACATACACACACCCACATAAACAAATTGGATGATGTGAGATTAGAACCCCTACCTATCTACAGTTACACACTATAGTTTGCAGTATTTACTGCACATGTCATGGGATTTATCTGTTTTTATATTGTCAGCTAGTGCTCTTAAGGTGTATGACATCAGCAGGCCTTGTAGAGGACAAAATTTAGAGGCCAGCAGCCAGTAACAGGGCCATAAAATGCATACCATTGCATAGAGATAATCCATATGGGCATATCCATAGTGCTGGGAAGGGATATATTGATACACACACACACACACACACACACACACACACACACACACACACACACACACACACACTCGCAGAGTTGGATGATGTGAGATTAGAACCTCTACCTATCTAGGATTACACACTACAGCTCACAGTACTTATCACATGAGCTACAGGTTATGTCTCTTCTATATGCTGATGCAGGCACAGTGCTTGTGGGGTACTCAATGTGGCCTTGTGTTAGACAGAATGTGTGGCCTGCAGAGTGATACTGCTTGGTAATGTTATTGTATCTAGTGTTCTAGGGATGGGATACCTGGTAATATCCCTGCTATGTGTGTACACCATACCTCCCAACCATCCCAAATTCCTCAGTTTTTACTGACTTTTGGGGTCAAAATAAAGGGGTGCCATGTTTCCTGAGTGGCACCCTTAATTTCTGACTTTCCAGGCTTTTTTCTTTTATTTCTTTATTTTCCATTTTTTTTTAGACTGATGTCATCGTGCGGGGTGTGTGTGCGCGGTGACGGCAGCTACGTGAGCAGGCTGCCATCCTGTCGGGTTTCAGAGTAGAGGACTGAGGCAGTAGGGCTGCTGGTATGTTAATGCTATGTTAAGCGTTGCATGCATGCTATAGCCTATGATTCAAGTCTTTCGCTGATGCTGTGTGGTTTTTAAACTAAGTCTCACTCTCACACACATAGTAGCATCATGTGTCTCACAATCACAAATCAAATGTATAATTTATTTTTATATATATGAGTACCCGGCCCACCATGCCCAACAATTGCCCATGCCAGTCACTGTCTCACTCATTAACTACTAGTCTAGTAGTCTACACCCCTGAGTCCCCACTCCCCGACCCCAAGTCAAGATAAAGACAACTGAACTCTCCCGTAACCCCGTTCCACATTACTCGCCATTGCCAATGTCACCAACAACATCAGTGTGCTCTAAACCCCAGAGTCCCCACTCCCCGACCCCAAGTCAAGATAAAGAGAACTGAACTCTCCTGTAAGCCCATTCCACATTACTCACCATTGCCAATGTCACCAATGCAACAACATCAGTGTGCTCTGCTGACTGACTGACTGCTGTGCTGACTTGAGTGCTCAGTCACCTCACTCACACACGTCAGTCACGCACGTCGCACACACTTAGAGAGAAGTAAGAGTCAGATAACTTAGTTAGAAGTTAGAAAAAACTTAGAAGAACACTCTATAAGTGTTAGTGAAGTAGTGAACTAACTCAGCTGAGAAGAGAGAGTTGAGTTGAACTCCGCGGGCCTCGGCTCCGCCGACTTGACTCTCGAGTCGAGCTGAGCATGAACTTGTGAAAGTTGTGATGATTGTGATTGTGAAGTGAACAGAAAGAAACAGAACAGAACACTGACAACAAAGTGACTGAACCCTTACCCAACCCATTAATAATACACACACAGTCCACTCCACACTCCACACACACACACTACAAGATAGACAGGGTCAAAAGGAAAGCCAGGACAGCCTGGACAGGACACCAAAATTCGTTTGCAATTTGCAAAATAAATCCTGCAGAAACTTCCTAAAATACCTAAATGCTGCTCTGTTCAAAACAATGTACAAATTTACAGGGAAAAGAATTACAGAAACATCATGGCATGGATGGGCTCGTCTTTCTTTGTCATAATAAAAAGATAAAGATTAGGTGCACCGGGCCGGCGTGCACCGTGCAGTCAGCCAGTGGCACTGGTATGGACTTTGTAAGATAAAACTGTCTGTCTCTCCCTAGTAGACTTTATTGGGGATCATTCGTGAGAACTTATCAAAAAAGAAAAATAAGTTTGTTTAACTAATCTAGTAACGAGTGAAACAGAAACTGCAGTCTCTGCAGTAACACGTTGCTAAAGTCTGCGAGTGATATGCTGTACGTGCCGCCCGTGAGTTGTGACGGTCATGTGGAGGCATGTGCCTGCAGCCTGCCTGGTCTGGTGCCTGTCTGAGTTACACATTTACAAAGGTAATATAAACTTATACTGAATTTACTGATAAATGTTGCACTGTCTCTTTCAGACAACCGTTACAGCACAGCAGGTTGCAGACTTGCAGGCACAGAGTGCATGCGAGTAGAGGAGCCTGAGGTCACAGGTGTTAGTTCTTTTCTTGAATCTTCTTGACTCTGTCTTGCTTAAGTGAAGAGGAGACGAGTAGTCACGAGCCCCACATACACTACTGATGCTAAAATGTAAAACACTACTGATGCTAAAATGTAAATAAACAAGTCAAAAATGTAATTTACTACTTTGTTTACATTTTAGCAGCAGCAGACCAGCAGCCCCAGCAGCAGTGCATGTGCTGATCATGCCTGTGTAGCCTATAAAGAGAGAGATGCGGGCTGGCAAGACTTGACAGACAAATACAGAAGAACAACATGGAAGTTACTGAAGAACAGAGAAACCTGGGCTGCCTTAGAGCATTTGATTGATTGAACAAGCTCACCAGTGACAGACTTTGACAGTCCAGCAGAACTAGAGATTTGAAGCAGGTACGCAGGTCAGTGCAGCTAACAGTTTAACTACTACAATAGCATTAGCAGAGAGAATCAGAGAAGAAGAGAGTGTTTTTTTTAATTTTATTTAAAATAATTATTTTTTTTTGTTTGTTTGCTTAACTTGGCTTAATTACAACAGCAGCAAACTGCAGCATACATACTAGCAGTTGGCACTTTTGGCTATTGAAGTTGTTAGTGGTGGGTGAGGGGTAAGTTAATTATCCTGGTCTTCATCATCATCATCATTCATCTTTCTTTCTTCATCTCTCATCAAGTCAACTCATCATCATGAAAAAATTTATTTCTTCTGCTGCAGCTGCTGCTTCTTCCCCTGGCTCCTCTAGCAACAGCAGGTAAGGAAAAAAAGATAAGAAAGAAAATATTGTTGTATGTATGTTTTTTTATTTTATTTTATTTACTTGAGTAGTTTTCAGTCATATAACAACTAAACTAACTCAGTGAAGTTAGTAGTAGTCTGTGTGTCAATCTGTCTGATATAATATGTTTTATACCTCAGAAGGATTTAGGAGGAACTGAGTGATATTGAATTTGAAGTTATGTTATGTTACGTATCTCTTCTGAGCATTGCTGTTGTGTTGGAGAGACAGTGCAAAGTAAACTAAAGTAGAGGTGATGATGATGATGATTAGTCGGATGACACAGATGGAGTGGGACTGTGGGAGCTTGAAGTAGGACGGAACTTGGAAGGGATATAGCTGCAGAGAGCAACACTGATTGGTTGGGTACCTTGGGTAGGCAATGTCAAGTCAACCTTTCAGTGCAGGAAATATGGACAAAGCCAGAAAAAAATGTGAGGATGGCAGTCACAGACAAAGAAGGCCCAAAAATAGGGACATAATTTAAATATTGCTCCTATAAACTTAGAAAGTTAGTAGAATAACAGGATTTGCATTATTATATGTTTTTCTGAAAGATATAAAGTCTGAGACTCCAATGTCTGTTATTGTTTAGTATTATTTATTGACTGAATACTGACTTTCAATCTTTAGTAATTCTGCCAGAAAACCACAAATTTTATGAGGAACAGAGTCAGACCAAAAATATCAGTAAAAAGTCTGGACATTTTGTGAAAATTTGTATAGAGGTATGAACCGAAGGAGTCAGGATTGGAGTCAGAGGGACTAGGGAGATGGATATATTGTGTGGCTGACTGGCTGTGGTTGTAGATGTATTGTTTTTGTTTACAAACATGATGTAACCACTGGAAGTGGATATGATTATGAAGCTGCTGCCTAAACAAAACAAGTTTCATTGTTTCGTCTGTCGTATCATTATCTGACCCGACAATGTGCTACAGCTTAGAAACTGAACTAAGACAGGAGCATGATGTCCATGGTTTGGTTTTTGAATGCATGTTATAGGCTTTTCTGTGCTGCAAGCTGGATTATAAATTCCTTCTTGTTTATTTATTCATTTATTTGTGTATTTGTTTAGATGTCTCCTGCTTAGCTACAATATAAGACAATAAAACATGAATGAGTTATACAAGCCAGGCAATTACATTACATACAATTCAAGGCAATAGTAATATCAGGGAAAAAAAACATTTATTTCACCTAAAAAGGAGCAGCAGATATAAACCAAACCAGCTAGCCTATCTCCCACCTCATGACATGAACCCATTTACTTTTATGTGTTGCTTACAGTTCTTTTGTATTTGAGCATAGGCCATAGACGTATTCATCATCATAGTTCATAGTCTCACAGACACATACACACATCTAATCCACCTATGCATTTATTGCTTTGTATTTTCTGGCTGGTTGGTATATTTGAAGCTTCATAATCAGGGGAGATGGTCATAAGTAAAATAATTATATTTTTAACAGGTTTGCACAACCATTCATTCTGTCTTTTCTAATTGGAGCTCCTTACTTAGTATTTAAGTGTTTTGTGTTTAGATTTAAGATTAGATCATGTATCATGTTATGCTAGACTTGCATTGAGGAAGTGACACTGACTAAGCTTGAATGTGAATGAGCAATTGAGCATGTTAATGTCGAAGAGATTTTAAAAAGGTGCACATTGCACTCTCTTATTCTGGAGTTTTTTATGCATTTATTGCTGGTTGCTATGGTAATGTCATCGATGATGTGCTAAAGCTGTTTTTATTTGATTTTGTTATGCCTACTCTACTGTAAGGGAATGAATATTTAAGATGTGATTTGCTTGAAGAAATCTATCAAGTGCCCCCACCCCCCCCATGCCTGAAAATGAGATAAAAGCATGAACAATAAGTCTTGTTCATTTTTATTCATAGTGGGTGGGTGTGAGTGTGCTTACTTTATTTTGCTTACTCGTGTATTAATAGCAGCCATTGTGGGCAGTATGTAGAACACACCATAGTCTCCTGAAACCATAAAACACAATATGTTTACTGTGTTAAGAAAAAATAGGATTTATAAATCAGCAGAACAACAAAGCAGGACAAGTAAGTGTGTGCACTGTACTGTGCAGTGTGTGGTATACAATATGATATGCATTTGTTTTGCAAGTTGCCAGTGACATTTTTGTAAATTTTAAATGGGAATGGGATTATTACATGACTGCAGTAATATAGTACAGTACTACAGTTATATATATGGAAAGTGGCAAATTGTACATCACTTTTTCTGCAGACATGCTTCATGTAAACGAGCAGTTTGTTTGGCAAGAAACACTTGTGTCCTAATAAACAGAATATTGTGGATTCTTGTTTGTGGAGTGGATGAGTGCATAGTGGTTCCCCTCCTCCTGGTCCATCGTGTAGTAGTGTCACCAGACCTCCCTTTTGTCACTGTTACCTGTTCTGCTGTGTAAGGGTGTTTTGTAGCTGCTGTGCTGAGCCTGTGAATAATTTCGATAAAATGCAATGTGAGATGTGACTTGTAATTGCATTTTGAGACAGAAATGAGGACAAAGACCTGCTTCATTAATTCATGGACGGATCCTATTCCTGTGGGATTTAAATATTCTTATTGTTTTTATTATTTCACAGAAAACTTAATGGTATTAAGGATTTTTTATATTCTAGTCTATGCAGACCTAAATAACATTACTTGTGTAATGTTCTCTTAAGTAAAATGTTACAGACTTGGACATTTGCTGTATTTATAAAAAAATATATATAATGCAGGCAGGTCAAGCATTAATAATACCTGTCATGAAGGGCACCACCAGTACAGATCCCATATAAGTGACAGGCCTGGCAACTCCCAAGCTAGCATATGTGAGGAAACTGGGAAGAGGTTTTTTTACAGATGTGTTCAGGTTTGCCAAAACAAGCCTCTTAGCTTGGGGAACATGTTGTTATATACACATTTGTGGGGGATTTTGCGCATGTTTGCTACAGATCTGAAAAGCAGCAGTCAGACATTCACTAGCTACTTTCTGTGTTTTATTTTGTTAACTGGGTAGGTTGTCCTGAATGTGTGCTGCTGCAGCCGGCTGTAGTCCATAATATGTATTCAGAAATGAATACACATAATTCACATTTTTGGTTTAATTTTGGATTCTGTGCACACTGTTGAGTAACTGTGTTCTGCTTTTTACAAAGTATTTACACTAACACTTTCACATGGGCCAGTTTCTGCAATGTGTACAGAGTCTGTACTGCAGACGTAAAACATTATATAGTTAAAGTAGAATAGCTGGTGAATGGTGATGATGAATATGGTACGTTTGCTGTGTTTGTATGTATGTCTGTGCTTCTGTGTAAGCCTGTCAGGTTTCTGTGTAATTGTGTCCCACTCCCACCACATTTAACACTGACACCATGCCTATCAAGCATATACATACAGCTGTCTTTATCTGCTATGAAGAACATATGAATTATAAAAAAAATTGTGCATGCCATGCATATATAAATGCTGTACTAGGTCTGTGTGTGTGTGTGTGTGTGTGTGTGTGTGTGTGTTTGTGTGTATGTTGTAACTGTGTACTTCATTGCTGTGCTTGGTTGTCTGAGTGACTGACTAGCTGTGCGCGTCATAAACCTCTCTCTGTCTATTTAATTAACTTATTTGATTGAAGAGTAAAGACTGCATACCTTTCAATCTTTTAGTGCAAGAAATCTGGGCAAAGCAAGCGTACAAATTTGGGCTGAACAAAGGCTCAAAATGGGGACAGAGAGAGTCAGACAGAATTTAAATATTGCTTTTATAAGCTTGGAACGTTGCTAGAATGACAGGTTTTGTATTAGCAGCAACAGCATGCATTTTCAGAATGATATGAAGTCTGTAACTCAAATGAATGTCATTATTTAGTGACTCCAATCCAATCTTTAGTCATTTGCCAGCAAAAACCACACATTTTATGAGGGTCAAAAACCAAGGAGCAAAACACGAGGCAAAAATTCTGCACTTTCTGTGAACATCTGTACAGCTGAGAGGTATAGATGCCAAAAGCATCATTTTTCTTAATCACCCTACCTCCAGTCCCAATCCAGCTGACTCACCTAAACCATTTCATGTTTGTTTGTCTTACAGTGACTGGTTGCTGCATGATGGCATGTTTGGATTTTACAGGACTTCACAAAATACTAGTTCTGATGCAGCTGCACCTGTAGCCCAACTTGGCTCAAGAAGCAAAAAGACCCCCAGAACCAGTGTGTAACCCATTAAGGAGTCCAAGGGTCAACTTGGCAAGCAGAGATGGTTGAAGGTGAAAAAGGTAAGACCTGTTCTCTTCTCAGTAATATCCAAGCCTTCTTCTAATACCTCAAACGAACCTCTCTTAAGTTGTAGCTAGCTTTTTATCATGAACAGTTACCTTCTAATACTTCTATTAAAAATATTACTCTATTCCCTCTCCTTTACTCATAAAACAGTAATAGTATTAATTGAGAATTTTTTTCTTTTTTTACAATTGTTAAAATTGTATTACTATGATTATTTAGTTACACAGCTATGTTTATTGACCTATAATGTAAATATTTTCGATTTCTTTAAATGGTTAATCTTATTGTAATGTTTATGGAATGTGGAGCTTTTCTCCCGGGCCTCCACTGAAAAAGGGTGATTTGATTTCCAGCTCAGTCGGGCACTCCCGGTCAGTAAATGTAAAATAAATAAAAATATCTCTGTGTTAGTAATATAATGTGGCTTAGTTTCATCATCATTTCTGTCATACTTAACTGGCTATGTCAATGTATCAAGCCTGGCTAACTCGAATGTGTAAAAATCTGTTAACCAGTTTACTGTGTAATTTAATTTAATCCTGACTTGTGCTCAGGACTAACTTTAACCTGTGGAACTTGTTTAACTTGCTTACTTATGTAATCTCTGTAAATAATCTGTTTGTAATATGTAATGCTGGTATTATGTAATGCTGTATCTGCTTACCCTTGGAGCTCCCCCCCCCCCGGCCTCCGCTGAAAATGGACATGCATCCAGTCGGACTATCCCGGTCAACAAATGTAAAATAAATAAATAAATAAAAAATAAATACTTAGGGGGGTTAAGTAGTTTTTTCTTTCATTTTACAAGTAGGTCAGGTGGTGACTCAGGTCCAGGAAAAAAGAATGTCTTCTTCATTTCAAGCTGTACCAGTAGCAGTACCATCCACAAGCAGTGCAAGTGAGGAGGACCCAGTAATCATCATCACCCATGAGCAACCAGAAGCAGAGACACCTAAAGATGGAAAAGGTATTGGGTGTTCTCAGTCTCTCTCTCTGTCATATTTCTTTACTAGTAGTAGTAGTAGTAAAATCTGTGAGATAATCGCTGTCTTCATCTTCATGCTTACTTACAGGAGTTTTTTGTGCTTATTTAACAGGTCATGTTGATAAAAAAGAAGACTGTCTTCATTCCAAGCAGCTTGGAAGATGTCATTTGATTGGCTAAGTGAGAGCAAGGTTGGGCAAGGGTATGCATTCTGCAAAGTGTGTCACTGCAACATTAGTATTAGCCATGGAGGACACCATGATCTGCACAGGCACATGGAGACAGAAGCACAAGATAAATGCAAAGCAGGCATCTGGAAGGAAAGTGACAGATATGTTTGCCACCCAAGCCTGACAAGCAAGTATAGCTCAGAAAGTAATAAGTGCTGAAGTGGATTTTATTTTCACACTTGCAGAGCACAACCTGCCCTTTAGTGCTGCAGATCATCTGCTGAAACACATGAAAAAACACTACGGTGATCATGAAGTGTTGAAGAAGGTGAGTTGTGGGGCGACTAAGTCTGCATGCATTGCACGTGATGTCCTGGGTCCAAAGTATCAGAAAGATGCAGCAGCAGTTTGGCAGAAGAAGCCTTATTGCATTTATTTAGATCAGAGCACTGATATGGGGGATAATAAATTCCTTGTGATTCTAGTTGGATTTTTTGACCAGGCAAAGGGTAGAAATGTTGTTCGGTTCTTAGACATGTCCAACTGTGTGGTAGGTACAGGTGAAGCGATATACAACTGCCTTATGGAAACTCTTCATAGATTCAGTATTCCAGTAAACAATATGGCTGCATATTCCTCAGATAATGCTGGAGTCATGGTTGGTAAATACAATTCTGTACTGTCACGATTAAAGACGGTCAATCCTGATTTACTCAGTATGGGTTGCCTGTGCCATATAGCAGACCTTTGCATCAAATCAGGTTTGAAAGCAATGAAATCACATGTAGAAGAGTTAATATCAGACATTTATAATCACGTTTCACATAGTGTACAGAGGCAACAGAAGCAAAACGAATTTGCATTTTTTGTTGACATTGAGCCACTTGTACTTATCCAACATACCCCCACTCGTTGGCTGAGTCTTCACAAAGTTATAAAGCGAATACTGGACCTGTGGCCTGCACTTTTATCATGCTTCCAATCGTTTGAGCCCCAGTCACACAGAATAGACCTCATAACAGAATTGCTGAATAGTCATTGTGATTGTCATTATTCTTGTTCAGTGTTTGTTATTTAAGTTTTAATTGTAGTTAGCAAAGTTCAACAAGTTAAAAATAAAAAACAAAATAAAATAAATTTTATTTTATTTTGTGTATTTCATATTTCTTTTTTTTGGTTGTTATTCTTTGCATATAAATGCTTGTATCATAGAATCCCATTGGGAGTGGATGGGGGATAATACATAATTGCATGCAATGCAAATTAATATTGTAACAGATTTGTACCCTATTTTTCATCTTTTCATGATTTTTTTGTTTCAGGTTTTGGTATAGGTGGTACCTTACTGGTCTACCCATATGTGGCTGTTGGTTTGATAGACACGTTGGACAGGCCAGGGACAATATAGCCTGTCAAGGCATGCATTGCAACCATTTATTATACCACCTGACCTGTAACTGTGTGTGTGTGTAGTACAGGGTGCAGGATCAGGCAGGGAGTGGATGAGATGTTGGTTTATACTGTGTTCCAGCCTTGGTCTGGCTCCATCAGACAACTATTGTGATGTGTAAGTGCAGATAATCAGGTAAAACTGATATTCCTTTTCCTGAAGTATGCTATGGAGTCTCTCCTTAAGTTCAATGTGCAATTGCAGGCCAGAAGTAGTCAACTTTTAACTCTGTATGTTGATATCACAAATCTTCTGCAGGTGTATGCAACCAGGTTATTGAAGCCACATGCTGCTGTACAATTTCTAGATAATATCAGTACTACCAGCAATTCTTTTTTTGAGGATGATAACAATATTTTGCAGCAGCAACGCCTTCATGTTGGATCTGATGTTGAAAAATATCTGCATGACAATAGTGATGACATATTTGGTACTGTAAGTGAGCACTCCTACAAACAAGTAAAAGCATTTTATGTTGCAGTCCTCCTGAAAATAAAAAAAAAATTTCTTGTTGGTGATGCCGTACTGCAAAATATTGCCAGTGTAATGGACCCTTGTTTGAAATTAGATCTTGATACTGAAGTTATAATGAACATTGCAACTCATGTAGGACTTTGCAAGTCATGGGAAGAGCGTTCTCAACTTAAGACTGAGCTTGGCATATGCCAAGTTGTTAACATCAAGCTGCCACAGCAACAGCATAGCCAGGAATCTGAAACAGATAAATGTTTCCTCAGGTACTGGTCAACAGTCCTACAAAGCCCTGAAGCAAAACGAATATCTCTTTTAAGCAGCTCATTTGAACGCTGCTTTGTTTGCCACATTCGAACAGTGAACCTGAGCGAGTATTCAGCATGGTGAGAAAAGTTAAAACAGAGCTGAGGCAGTCATTACATGCTAAAACACTTAACTCATTGCTAGCAATCAAAATGAATGAGGACAGTGACTGTTTTTTCTGTGGAAGTCCCTCCACACATTCTACAAGCAGCAAAAAGGGCAACTCTAGCGTACAATAGAGAACATGCCCTCCAGACCCAGCGCCAGGCAGCACAAACAGACCCAGAAGGGCCACAGCCAGGCCCAGAGACCATCAGTGCAGAAGGTGAAGAAGAGCAAGAGGAAGTAATCCATGTTGTAAGAGTGTGTGAGTGAGTCACACAGTCTCACTGTCTCACAGTCACAGATCATGGATTGCTTCCAAGCTTTCTCCTTTTACTCTGTGACTTGTGACTTGACACGAGTAATTTAAAAAGAAAATGGTTGGTTATTTTGGTTGTTATTTTTATTTCATTTTAAGTCTGTGGTTAATTTATTTTTAATTTGGTTGCTATTTATTTCATTTAAAGTATGTGCCTGTGGGGTTATTTATTTGGTTGCTATTTTTATTTCATTTTAAGTCTGTGTTATTTTATTTATTTTGAATTTGGTTGCTAACTTGCTATTTTTATTTCATTTTAAGTCTGTGACTCTGTGTGGCTGTGGAGTTATTTATTTTGAATTGGTTGCTTGCTGCTATTTGTATTTCATTTTAAGTCTGTGTGTGTGTGTGTGAGCTAGACTGTCTGTGACTGAGATAACTTTGTATTTACTTAGTTTAGTTAACAGGTAAAAATTTCATTTGTCAATTGTCATTTTGTATTTATTTAAGTTTTATTGTATAAACAAGTTGATCTTATTCTTATTTCATTTTGATTTATTACAATTTTACACACCCCACCACACACCACCACAGCACAGCACCACCATTTGTTGTTAGAATTTGTTTGTTTTAAAAGTGTGTAGTTAGTACCAGTAGTACTAGCAGTGGCAGTAACTAAGTAAGTAGTAGACTAGTTAGTTAGTACTATATAGTGTACAAGACAGAGTAAATTTTATTTTTATTTTTATTTATATAAAGAGAACTTTAGTTGAGGTTTTAGTTTTATACAAGTTCAAATGTCATTGTGATTGTCATTATTCTTGTTCAGTGTTATTTTTCTAAAATAATATTGTATTTTAGTTTTGCAAAGTTGTACAAGTTCAAAAATTAATATAAATAAAATACTATTGCTCTTATTTTGTGTTTCATGATCATATTTTGGTTGTCTGTTCTTCACTTTGCATATAAATGCTTGTATCCCAGAATCCCATTGGAGTGGATGGGGCCGCATAATACTGTATGCAAATTTTATGTTAATTAGCATACAGATTTGTACCTATTTTTCATGGGCCTTGTCCAGATTTTTGATGTTTCCAGGTTGAGAGGTATGGTGTACACTTACCAGTCTGGCCATATGTGGCTGTTTGCAGTTTGATAGACAGACATGTGGCCAGGGACAATATGGCCTGTCCAAGGCATGCATTGCAGCCATTGTATATTACACCACCTGTGTACCTGTGTCTGTGTACAGGGTGACAGCCGCAGGTGCAGGGGTCTATGGGTGAGTGGTTTATGTACTGTTCCAGCCTTGGTCTGGCTCCATCAGACAACTATTGTGATGTGTAAGTGCAGATAATCCCAGCATTTCGGAGTTTGTGGGGACATTTGTACATCTCCACCCATATCTATATAAATGTGTAAAACAGGGATGTTTCCTGAAATGTTGTTGTGTGTGTACGTTATGTAAATGTGTTATGTAGAGATATGTGGAGATTCTATGCATCATTGTACTTTATATATATATATATATATATATATATATATATATATATATATATATATATCTATATATATATATATATATATATATATATATATATATATATATATATATATATATATACATCTTGTTATTACTATATATGTGCCACATATTGATAGATGTACTCATCAAGCATGAGGGGGCTAGGGAGAGATAGATATGTATACATAGCTATATATATGTACAGACATATTTACACATAGCAGGTCTTTGGGCAGTAGAGGTGACAGACTTGAGCTCATATTAGCTAAGTGTAGGAGCATGCCCAGTGTGACTGTCAGTACTTACAAGGTGACTCCAGGACAGAGCTACCTGTACTCCAGTCCGGGATTATGTGTACTGCAGGCCATTGGCTGTTGCACCTATTACCACAGTACTGCACTTACTTGATATTGTCCAAGGCATTCCCCATCTGTTTGTTGACCTTAATATGTGGCTCATACCTCACAGCTGTACAGAGCTTCACAGACTGTCCAGCATTTTGCCTCATATGTTTGATCCGTTTTACATAACATTGTAGTTTTCTGGCAAATTAGAGGCAAATCAGTAAAGATTGAAGCCACTAAATAATGACAGACATTTAAGTTTCAGACTCCATATACATCAGAGGATTCATGCTAAGGCAAGACCTGTTATTCTAATGACATTCTACATTTGTAAGAATAAATATTTAAAACCTATCCCTATTTGTGGGCCTTGGTCCCACTTTTATTCATGGCTTTGACCAGATTTCCTGCTTTAGGAGGTTGAGAGGTATGATGTGACTGGGGTACATGGTGTAACACCACACACAGGGTGACAGTCTGTATACCTCTCCCTGTACATGGTTTTGCAGAATGTCTGGAAATTCACCCCATATGTCTGCTCTGTTCCTCATACATTTGTGTTTTTCCAGTACTATACTATAAACAGAAGTCACTGAATTGTTGTAACTACTGACACATTTCATTGATGGCCTTTACATCCTGCAGCTAATCTGACCTGTTGCAGTCTGCTGTTGTACTTGCCACCTGCTAGGTTACTCAGAGAGTGTGTAATGTCTCTCTGTAGGTATGGCCCTTTGTCCCCCAATTCACACTGCTTTGTCCAGCTTTGTTGCATTAACAGATTGAGGGGTTATGACAGTCTGTGGGAATACCACCATATGTGTACCTGACATGCAAAAGATGTTGGATGCTGCCAGATTTGAACCATCAACACCATCACCCATGCTACTGTCCCTGGACCAGTGAGCCACTCCAACGTCCAGACAGAGAAGTTTCATTCCTCATACTATCAACAACATACAGGAATTGTCTGGTCTGCTGGTATATCATTACAGACATATTGTTATAGCAGTTGTATGGGAACACTGATGTGTTTGGGATAGGGGAAGAACAGCCCATGCTCTGCTGGCACAGACAGTTGTGTGACTGTCCTGTGACACCACTGTTTGACATCTCCCTTGAATAATGTCATGGAGTTTCCAGCCATGTGGCCTAGTGGATATCATGGGGCACACACTGGTGAACAGAGTACCTGTTGTCTCAAATGGCTGTTAGATCTGTACAAGTAACCCGGTAGCCCACTATAGATCTCTACAAGTAGCTCAGTAACACACTATATATAGCCCACTATATTCCCTTGCATACATGTGGCAAGCCCATACATATGCTACCATATTTTAGTACCCCTTACAAGTGGTGATTAGGAGAGTGACTTACCTTGCGAATGCAGCAGGTGACAGACCTGTAGTTCTGGGCTACCTATGTCTGATGCACGCAGTCCATAGCCAATACATGATGAGGTACAGGTTGTATGGTCTGGCTGGCATCATTTTTTCTAATATATATGCATGTCAGAGTAAGGTGTCAGTCCCTAGGGCCCTAGGTTGTCAGTGCATGTGCTATGCATTTCCTTTTGGCCAAGGCCAGGGCATATTGGGCATGCCTACGTCTGCCTACAGGGATGGCCTCAGGGGGTTCCTCCTCTGAGTCCCCCTGTGGGTGCAGCTGTGGTGACCTAGGCATTGGTGGGGGGGCTGTGTATCCCTTCCCTTTGCTGATCCTGCTGCACCTGTTTCTGCAGGAGCATGTTGTGTAGCATGGCACATACTGTGAACATCTGTGCACATGTGGCTGGAGAGTACTGCAGAGCTCCACCAGATATATCAAGGCACCAGAACAATGACTTCAACAGCCCAAACACATGCTCTGTGATGATCCTAGTTTGTGCATGTGCATCATTATGGCTTTTTCAGTGCGTGTGTGTGCATTTCTGATGTGTGTCATCATCCACGGTTCCAGTGCATAGCTGGCATCCCTCAGTAAACAGCTGTGTGGGATGTCCCTCCTAGCAAACATCTTGTACAGCTGTGATGCACTGAGGAAGGATTATACCCAAAAGCTTTGCTTGTAATAAATTCTTTTTTATGTGTTTTGAGTGGTCTTGGAGTTAGTTTTTTTTATTTTACAGCTGTGATGCATCCCAAATATGGGAGTCATGATAACTGCCAGGGCTGCCAGCACACATTCAGAATATGGACATGACCGGGCAGTTGATGGAGTAGTACCCCTTGAGGTTGACATAGATTCTACCCTCCTTACCGGGTGCTGCCTTGATGTGTACATGAATGCAATCTATGGCACTCAGTACCTCTGGGTAGTGTGCTACATTGTAGAAGAGGCACATACTGCTGGCCATCTCCTCAAGGGTGTGGGGAAAATAAATGTGCTCATTGGCATGTGTTAGCATGGCATCCAGGAACTGGTGGAGGACCCTGGAAGCAGATGCCTGTGAGACCCCATTCATGTCCCCAGTTGGTCTTTGGAAAGTACCCATAACTAGTATCTTAAGGGCTACACATACCTTTGTTTCCACTGGGATGGGTCCCCCTCTGTTAGCTCTGGATCTGAGTTGATGGCGACAGAGCTCACTCAGTTATTGTAGTATGTCCCTGTCCACTCTGTAGTGCTCTACAACCTCCAGCACATGTAGCTCTTGGTAGGTTGCTCTGAGCCTGAACACTCTTCTCCTTCTCAGTCTAGGCCTATGGTCAGCATCAGCAGCAGCTACATTGACCTCAGCATGTAGCACATGCATATGTAGCAGACCTGCAGCAGCCCCTAACATTCTCCCAGTTAAAATTCCCAAGTTTGTACTTCAATGGTGCAGAGTATGGGAGAAAAATCAGATTGTAGGATGTATGCATACTTTATAATGCTCTGCTATAGGTGTAGCCTGTGATGCAGTCCACCTGCCAGGTACATCATTACGGGGTTTTGAGGGCCCTCGTTTAAGTGACACAGGGCACATCAATAATTAATATATCATTGGCTTTCTCAGCCAAGTTTATTATTTTGTTTTGACAGACTTCCTTTCTGAGCACTGCAGCATATGGCGCAAACCCGCGCCGCAAAGATAGCTTAGCAGTACATAGACACACCACCATGGAAGGTGATGATCAGCACGGTGGTGTGCTGCACAAACATGTATGAACATGATGAAACACGCACCTCAGAGGTAAACACAACTTAGCAGCCAGTGTGCAGACCCCCCTGCTCAGCTCAGTGACACACCATGCAAACAGGTGCTGCTGTGCTCCAATGAGCTTAAAAGATTGAGGATACACACCCTTTTGATGTCAGCTACTTCTTCTATGGACACCAACATGGTTCTGTGCCTACACAGATAGGATCTGTGGACACAGATACCCATTTGTGCTACTCAGTAACCTCATCTCATTTGCATACAGATCTGTGCACAGAACCTGGAAACTACATGGTTCCAGGCCCTGCCTCATTAGCAAGCAAAGCTGTGTAACACCGTACATACTCCACAAAAGGTCCTATAATGCATTACTGTTAACAAACTCACAAATTCTGTTTTTTACACTCTTTTTATACTTTTTCCATAAAGGCATGTTTGCGCACTGTGCCAGGCCATGCAAACATACCCAGGGTATTAAATAAATAAAATTATTTTACATTATTTTCCATATGGTTTAGGACACTCAGTGGATAGTTTTGTATATATCTGTGTCCACTATGCTACTTCTGACACTCTAAATACACTTTTACAGCCCCTGGTGTGATTTTTACATCCTGTACATGGAATTTTTCCTTTTACATTACGGACACCAACATGCAGTCTGCAGGGCTGCCTATCTGCTTGCTGGATCACTGCACCACCCTCAGTTGCATGCATTTCACCTGCTTATGAGGTGATTTGCATGCACGGACACTTCCGTGTTTGCTCACTCATGCACGCCCCTCAGCTCCATTTACTGGATCGCACTTATGCTTACTTCTGTGTAAGCACTGTGCCACTACACCTACATGGAAAATAAGTCCATGTAGGCTTTATTGAACCCCCCCCCCCAATATTTTTGATATTTACAATTTCAGTACTTACTCCCTAATTCCTTCTCAGATTAATTTATTAAAGAAAGGATTTAACTTTATTCCAGCTAAGAGAACAAAACTAGATGTAAACTTAGTTGAATTTAAATTATTTTTGTTAAAACTGAATTTGAATTTATTTTAAGTAACATTAGTTGCAAAGACACATATAACTACAAAAGAAGTAAATCTTTTAACTGCCTCCCCCAACCTTAGCATATAAGAAAGCATTCAAAGATTATGTTAACATTGTTTGGGCAATGCACTTATGTATATATATATATATATATATATATATATATATATATATATATATATATATATATAGTTTACTATCACATGTTTGAATATGCCATGGTGGTACGGCGGTAGCGTTGTTACCTCACAGCAAGAGGTTCTCCCGTTCAATTCTCGGCGTGGCTTGGGAGTGCCTTCTGTGTGGAGTTTGCATGTCCTCCCCACGGTTGGGTACCATTCAAAAGACATGCGTGCGTAAATGGGCGTGCCTTCTTTGAAGGTTGGGTGTCGAGCTGGCATCTCGGCATTTCGTAAAAAAATCTACTGCCAATCATTAGCGGACCGGAGTTCCGCGGTGGTGACCCCTTACCGGGAAAAAGCCGAAAGGCAAACAACAACTATCACATGTTTGAATGACACAGTAAAAAACATTTGTAATATCAAATTCGCAAAACCACTTCCTGCATATTAATTAGTTCAGAATATCAAAGTGCATGTAGAGAAAAGATCACATTCGCACTTTTGACATTCTTTTTTCAGTTAAGTACTGCAAATCACGTGATGTAAAATTTTTGCAGGGGGGGCAAGCCATCCTGCATCTCCCATGTGGGGGGCTTCGCTCCCCACACCCCCTGCAAAATATATATTCCAACTCCGAGATCACACTACTGTACCGCAATCTCTAATCGAATCATCAACTACATATGTGCAACTGCACAGTGGCATTCACTGTACTGAACATTCACAGTAGTGAAGATCGGCAACACGGGAGGCAGCCTAATGACTTTTAACATTTCCATGTTCGCCGAACCTTCATTCTACGTTTTGGTAGCAAACCTATATATATATATATATATATATATTTTTATATATATATATATATATATATATATATATATATATATATATATATAGTCTGTATTACATAGACGAAAAATCAAAATCTCGAACGCTCATATTGGTGAAAATGCAGGTAATTGAAATCGCTACTGTTGGGGGCTGCGCGTCCCCCCCCAAAAAATATATTCCAAATCTGAGATCGCACTACAGTAAGGAAAGGGCAAATATTCCTATCTTCACTGTACTGCGATCTCACAATAGCGAATTCAATTACCTGCATTTCCGCTTGTTCGAGATTTTGATTTTTCGTCGATCTAATATGAACCCTATATATATATATATATATATATATATATATATATATATATATATATATTTATTTATTTTTTTTTTTTTTTTTATACATACTCAGAATAGAGGAGGTGACCTCATGTGTGAAAGTAAATTTGATTCATATGTAAGTACTAGACTAGCTGCCCTTTGGGCCATTTTAAGCCTAGCCAATTTCCCTTCCAAAGGCAACAATTTAAACTCTGTACCTTGTGTTGTAAGGTAAGCACCTTAACCATTATACCAATTCTCCAATCCCCAAAATTGTGATGGAGTTGTGAGGGATCCAAACCACAGACTACGATATCTATACCCTGTTACAGAAACCACTGTACCAACTTACAGCTAATGCTGTCTTTTTTTGTCAGATTGAACAACTGGGTTATCGGATCTGACTAGATCTAGTCTTGGCACTTTTTTCAGAAGCTTGGATCCAAGGATCCGACTCCTTCCCTAACCAGAATTCCCACTGGTCCCCAGTTTACCCCAGATCTTGTTTGCTGCTTGATCCAGCAGGAGGTGTGATTTGAGGGCTCTGACATTCATTGAACAATAAGTCTATTTTTAGTCTATTATTAGTCTTTTATGCTTTTGTATTTGGTTTGCTTCTTTAGCCTTTCCCTTTTGGGGGTCTTTCCTAAATATCCTCCCCAATTAAAAAAAATCTCAATGTTCTCTTTTATCCTGTTGTTCTTTAAGCTCATTTTTTTTACTATGTTATTATGATACCAGTTAGGAAAAGTTATTGCGAAAATGTGAAGTTTACTGTCAGTTTTTGCCAGCATGTTGGGCAAAGCCACTTGGTTTAAAAAGTGCACAGCTGGTGGACACAAGATGCTGCTACAGGATTCACATTCACTGTTCATCTACTGTTTAGGAGTCGCACAGTTAGATGCTGACTGTAAGGCATGTGCTTCATTTAGGGCTACAGATTTTCATGGGACACATAGATAAGCTTTTGCTGAAGGGCCTTCTTCCTGCTAAAGTGGGAAGTTTGGTGCCCCCTGCCCCAGAAGTTCCTCCTCCCTCAGTCAAGAAGATATAGAAAGCAAAGGTTCAAGAGACAGAAAAAACTAAAGATCCTGGCAAAGATAAAGAACAAGAAAAGAGGTGAGATAAATCCATTCCAGATCCATTGGATATGTTCAGCCCAGGTCCAAAGACTTTGAGGTGTTTAGTTCCAGAGCCTTGTCAGATCTGATCACCATCACCCCTTTATGTTTTTCACCAATGCCAGTGAGTCCAAGGCTTCATTCTCCATTCCTTTAAGAGAAGCACTCTTCTCAACCAGCTTCAGCAGTTTCATCCCTCAGGTCCTTCCATTCATGGAGGAGTCTTTTAGAAGCAGACATCAACAGGATGAGGTGGAAATTTATTTGGACTCAAATTCAACTGGGATAATCCTGCTGCAGACCCCCTTGGGGGCTGCAGGCATGGTCCACACTGCCCCACCACTGTTTTGTCTTCCTCCTGTCTGACTGTTGATCAGTAGCTGACAGATCCTAGTATGCCTGGTAGAACACGACCATTAGAGCTGACAGCATTTACAACTTTGACTCCAATTATTTCCCTTACTCTCTTGACATCTGGCACTGTTGTATTGGGATGAATCTTAGAGCTGAAATGCAAGAGCCAAGGCCTGGGGGTTGGGGTCAACTCTAAAATTTTCAGATGCATTCCTTCCCCTTAATGCCTTGGTGCTGAACAGCTTGACACCACTGTCATCCTTGGAATCAGGTTGGGTCAGTGCTGATGGTAACCTGCTCTTTTTCCCTCCAGATCGGGCGGTTACTTCCTTGGTCCCGATTTCTAATTTGGCCTTTAAGGCATTTATGAGGGTTCTCTTCAAATCAAGACAGGAGGTGTCTCTACCACACTTGGCTCAATCTAAGCCTCTAGTGGAGCCTGTTTTAATACCTGCTCATCCTGATCAGCAGAGACAATCAGCCTCCTTCAGCTTCAGAGATCTTTGCCAGGTGAGCTTCCCATCTGATTGCAAACCTTTCTTGGAAGCACACATTGGAAGGTTTGCAAGGAAACTGACTTGTGATAAGAGACATTTAGAATCTTCCACAGAGTCAGTCACTAAAACCACATGTTTTGATGAGGGAGAGGGTTTCCCATGATCCCCTCTAGAGGACGTCTCCTTTATAGACATTCTAGAGTTAATGAAGCAAAGAGGAGGTTGATTCCCCAAATCTCCCTCTCCTGAAGAGTTGGTGTTCCTCAAGGAAGTCAGGGTGGACTCTTCTACTTTCTGGGTGATTCCACCTACTGATGAACTAATAGCCCTAGTTTTCTCAATGGGTATGGAAGGAACCTGATGTGGTGGACAATAGTTAGCCTACACAGTCTGCCCTTTTACTGAATTTAATATTCCTCTTCTTCATTCCTCACTCTCTCATTTTGCTCCATTTGTCTCATAGCCTGTTGAATGTCTTCATGGATTCTGTCTCCTGCCCCCATTCTTGTAGCCTATTCTGTGGGCTTACAGTCCTCTCCATGAAAAAGTCTTTTCTCATATCCAGAGTGTTTAGTTCCCACAGTCTGTAGGTTGTGTCCCAAACTTGCACTCTTTCTTATTGAGACAGCACTTTAACATCTCTCAGACATGACTTTTTGCACACTGTGAAGTACCCTACCTATCCATTTCCAATGAGAAAATCCGCAACTCTTATAAACTTTGTATCTTTTTCCTTTCTATCTTGCACAACCCTCTGGTCTTCTCCTGGAGTCCTTCTAACAACATGATGCACTTTTCCCTGTATGTTCTATAGAAATGTACATGGTGCTCAAAGTGTGGTCGGAACAGGGTCCATTTGAGTAAAATCATTCCTTTTTTACATCTGAAGTCTTCCTCCTGCTAATATCTTTCCACTTCTTTGCTGCCATAGGCCTCTCACTCTGTTCCTGAGGATCTGTTCATAGGTTCATAGGTACATAGGTTCATACTAGGCTATCTGCCCTAGGGCATTTATAAGCCTAGCCAGAGTGTGTTTGACGTTCGCCACCCATTTTAAAATAATTTTGCTAAGCCCTTTTTCAAGGTTAGTATACTGTGCCTCTGTCTAACAGTGACACAGAAGTGATACCTGGGGAAAACCTACGATCTCCCATCCACTCATCAAGATTCCTCTTGAAGAGAGTCAATGAGGGACTCTGCCTAACCTGGACTGGGATTTTATTCCAGAGTGAAGGGAGCCTCTGGGTTATGAATCTGTCCCTCCAGCATGTCCTATTTATTTCAGTGCTGAGGTTCAAGTCTCTCGAGCACGTAGCTCGATGGGATTTGGATTTTCTGAGGTGCAGCATGTCCATTAATTCCGGGTTGGACATGGCTTTATACGTCAGGCACAGATCGCCTCTGAGCAGGCGGTATGCCACTGAGTAGAGCTGGAGTTTCTTTAACCAGGCAGTATATGGCATCTGTTTGAGCCCTTTGATCCTCTTGGTGAGGTACTTTTGGGGTCTTTCCAGTTGCTGCAGGTGTCTGGTAAGGTACATCCCAAAAGGGGCATTGTACTCAATTATGGGCCTGATGAGGGATGAGTAAAGAGGCACGATGACCTCCCCTGATCTAGATGTGAATCCCTTCATGATTAGGTGGGCTATATAAAATGTTTTTCTAACCACTTTGGCCACGTGGTTGTCAAATGAGAGATTGCTATCAACTTGGGTCCCCAGGTCCCTAATTACTTCTTCTGTACTTAATGGATTACCACCTATGTGGTAATTTGTGGGCACTTTGTTTTTGCCAGAGGGGATGACTATATACTTTTTGGCGTTTAGCTTGAGGCCATGGCTCTGGCACCAGTTGTCTGTTTCTATGAGGCCCTTTTGGAGGATGCTTGTGTCAGCTGGAGTGTCGATTATGGCGCCAAGTTTGCAGTCATCTGCAAACTTGGTCAGCCACAGTCCTTCCATGTTGGCCTGTACCTCCGAGAAATATATACCGAACAAGAGAGGTCCCAGGACTGAGCCTTGTGGGACGCCACTTGTAACTGGTTTGGAGTCTGACATGGTTCCAGCAATCCTAACCATGCGGGTTCTGTCCTTGAGCCAGTTTGCAACCCATCTAGTGACATAGGGGTTTATATTTAAGCTGGTGAGCTTATCTATAATGCCCGAGTGGGGTATTGTATCGAAGGCTTTTGCGAGGTCCAGGTAGGCTGTGTGGATTACCTTCCCCTCGTCAATGGCCTTAGTGACTGTTTCAAAGAAATCAACCAGGTTTAAGAGGCAGGATCTGCCCTTAACAAAGCCAAACTGGGTAGGATCCAGTGTCTGTAGGTCCCTAATATCTTTATTTATGAGGTCCAAGATGATCCTTTCCATAGCTTTGCAGACCAAGCTAGTCAGGCTTATGGGGCGATAGTTTCCAGGATCCGTTGAGGCACCACCTTTGTGGAGAGGGACCACTGTTGCTGTACGCCACTCTTTGGGTACATATCCTGTAGTAAGGCTGAGATTGAACAGTAGTTTTATGTTTGGGTTTAGCTCTTCTTGGAGTTCATGTAGGATGCAGCCCGGGACACCGTCTGGTCCCATTGATGCTGTGTTTTTTGCTTTGGAGAGGGCAGCTCTTACCTGAGCATCTGAGATGTCAGGGGGGCAGCACTCTGCTGGGATAGATATTTGCCCTTTTGGTGGTGGGGGGGGGAGAAGTTTGCGCTGAACCTGTCAGCTAGGATGTTGGCAATGTCTGTGGGTTCGGTGTATTTTTTGTCATTTTGGACTAATTCTGAGCATATCTGGGAATTTCCACCCAGGTTCTTAACATAACTAAAGAAAGCCTTGTGATTATCCTTAGTGTCCTGTACAATTTTTCTCTCTAAGCTGGCCTTAGATGATTTTATGAGTGCCTGTAGTTTTTTGCTAATACTGATCAGAGATGCCTTCCCTTTTTGGGATTTTGCTCTATCATGTAGTAGCTTCCTCCTTCTATTGTATAGTTTGTTTATGGCTGGGGTCCACCAGACAGGATGTCTGCCTTTGGAGGATTGGGACTTGGTTTTATTTGGGATTGCATGATCCATGCATTCCTGAAGGTGTTCATAGAACGCATTTATAAAGGATTCTGCAGTCTGGGCCGTATTTTCCACAGGCCCAGGGGCTTTGAAGGATTCCACCTCAGTTTTGAGAAGTGTGAAATTTGCATTAGAGAAGTTTTTCACTGTGGTTTTCAGGGCAGAGGGTGGAGTCGGGATGTGAATATCCAGTGAGATTAATTTATGGTCTGATCTTACCAATGAGGGATACACTTCTGGTCTGGAGCATAGAGTCCCCATGTTGGTGATGATCAGGTCCAGTATGTTTTCCCCTCTTGTGGGAGTGGTAACACGTTGTTCCATAGCATTTGAGTTTATAAATTCTAGGAATCTTTGGGCTAGGGTGTTGGAGCTAGAGTAATGCTCCCAGTCTATGTTTGGGTAGTTGAAGTCACCCAATATAATGGTGTTTGGAGAGACCTTCATATTTTCCAGTGTTCTCAGGAAGGCCAAGTGGGGTTCCTGGGTTTGGGAGGGTGGTCTGTAGCAGGCTATAAACTGGAAGGCAGTTTTACCCACTGTTAGTTGCACATGGATAGTCTCTGATGCTCTGTGCTGTGCCACCAACCTGGAGGTGTGGGTATCTTTGACGAATATTGATACTCCCCCTCCTTTTGTGGTTCAGTTCAAGTTTTGGGGCCGAAAAGCATGGTATGAGGTATAACCTGGTAGTGCTGGGGTGCTCTCGGGAGCCTTGAACCAGGTTTCTGTTACTGCACAGATATCGATGTTCTCCATGCTAAGGAGAGTTTCGAGTGAGTGCATCTTGAGGTTTAGACTTCTGGCGTTGAATAGCATTACTCTTAGTTTCTTATCACTTGTAATACCTATGGAGGTGGGTTTGTCTTTTGAGCCTTGCCTAAAAAATTCACTATGGGGGTAGCAAGAGCCTTTGCCAATATCCGAAAGCCCAGGGGTGACAGATGCAAGCTGTCCGTAGCGAAGCATCGTGGCTTGTCGAGCATGTCATCCCAGGCTGACAGGCATTGGATCCCCTTTGAATGACACCAATACTTAAGCCAATTGTTGAAACTGATCATCTTGTCTTCATATTGTGGCATCATTCTTGGTGAGGGTAAGATGCTACTCAAGGTCAGGGTCATACCGGCCTGGGCTACATGCTCAGAGAGCTCCTCTATGTCTCTTTTCATGTAGTCCAGGGAGGTACGTCTCAGGTCATTCACACCAGCATGGACAATGACTGAGTCATATTTGTACTTGCCTTGGAGTGACCTGAGTGCTTGTGTTATGTGGCAGATCCTAGCGCCTGATAGGCAGCTCACCATGACCTTCTCCTTGTTCAGCCTGGTGAGCAGGACGTCAGTGTGCCTGACGATAGAATCACCTATTACAAGTGTATCAGGTGTGTTGTTTAGCCTTAAGGGCTGTGACTGTTCGGCACACTGGCTTTGTGAGCTATGTGTTGTACGTGTTTTGTTTTGGGGTAGCGGTTGCTTGGGTGTCTGCTTTGGAGGTCTCTGCTGCTTAGGCAGAATTTTATTTACAGCCTCCGAGTATGTTTTTGTGTGTTTATGTGTTTGGTTTGCTGTCGTGGTAGGTCTGTGTGAGACTGGAATTGTAGTGAGTGTGGTTTCCTTCTCCTCCTGACTTGTTACACCAGTACTGAATTGAGAGAGCTTAGCCTCCATTATGGCTATATGGTTGCATCTCTCACATGTGTTGGAATTTGTTGGGAGGAGGAGAGGGTTGTCTGTATACATGAGACAGTTGTAACATTGCCTCAAGATTCCCAGATTCACCAGCTGGACCGGAGAGGAGATTGACAACTGACCTTTGGACATGCTAGAATAGTATTGGGAATTCCTTTATAATTGAAAAAAAAAGGCTAATGGGGAACAAGGTACTCAAGGGGAGTTTGTGAGGGTGTAGTGCTTTTAATTTTTTAGTGCTGACTTATATAATTGCTTTAGTGGGCAAGTGCCAGGTAACTTAAATGCAATGTGTTACAGGTAACTTAAATGCAAAAACGACAAACAGTAACTTTCTTTCAAGTGAAACAAGGAAATAAGTACAGTAAGCAATGCGGATATCACTAGGGATCCGCAGAAGCATTGAAAAGCCGCGATTTAGGTGGAATTAGCGTTTCAGGGAAATAACAAGCAAACAAACAACAAGCATACAAACAAAGCTAGATTCAGCAGGCCTGGATCTAGTCTATGCTACAGCAAACAAGGTGTACCAATTTCAGTAAGAAACAGTTCAAATATGCAGGCACTATAAGCCTTTAACCAGAAATTCCCAGCTCAGAAGGGCAAAGTCCAGCCTCTCCTCCCACAAGAGTGCAGACCACGAACCTTCTTAATGTAAAATAACTGGCCTGAAGCCCAAGTGCTTAAACCAGAACTAATATACTTTTAGAATAACAGACACTGAGCCCTCAATCAGCAGTTCCCAACTTAGAAGGATGTAAGCTACCTGTCCTGCCACCACAGTGCAGGCCACAAACCTTCCTAATGTAAAACAACTGATCTGAAGCCCAAGTGCTTAATCCAAAAGACTTAGAATGATAGCTACACTTTAATCAAGTTACTACCAAGCAGTCATAAATACAATTTAAGTTTAATACACGTCGGTTTCCTGCTTTGTTGCCATCGTCTATTTCTCCATGTTATTCTTTACAAAATGGTTATTGTGACCCTTGTCCAGTATTTTGCATTTGTCTACATTGAGCCACAGCTGTCATATTTCTGCCCACTTAAATATCCTGTCCAAAGCCTTATTTAGACTCTTTTTCCATATATTACTGTTGCATCTTCTTGTCATCCAGAAAAAGGATGATCCTGTTATCTCTTCCTTTTGATATGTCTAAAATTAACTCAGATAAAAGTGCTGCATTCATATCGGATCCCTGTAAACCCCTTGTCACTTCCATTATGTTTAACAATGAACCACTCACCACAACTCTCAGGGCCTAGCCCCAGTCATGCTGCAGTCCATTTGAAGTTTTTCTAGCATCCACTTCTATGAGGCCTTATAGTTCTAAAGTCAATAAATACAGATAGAAAAAAACATCATCATTATAAAACAGACACACACACACACACACACACACACACACACACACACACACACACACACACACACACACACACACACACACACACACACACCACACAAAATCCAGAAAACAAATTATTTTTTCAGGGGAAGACAGGCTTCCCTGAGGTCACATCTCTTTCTGTATTCTGTGTTAGAATAAGAGATTCTGATAAGGAGATTTATTTTCTCATGCTTTTAAAAACTCACATTTGTAATTACCCATATTTTTCCTCTTTCCCTCTTGCAGAAATGTAACACTGTTACTTTTTTTCACTTCTCAGGTCTGCAACAGCCATGCATACCTCTCAGCTGTCCAGATTTTTGCCTCACTTTTTGGTCTGTTGCTCAAAAATGGATGATTTTCAGGCAAATTGCTGAGGAGTAATGTCACTGAATAATGACATACATTTGAGTTTCGGACATCATATCCTTCAGAAAATGCATGCCAGCACAAATCTTGTTATTCTACCAGATATGTAAGTTTATAAGAGGAATATTTAAAGTATGTCCCTATTTTGGAGATTAAGCTTTGTCTAGATTTCTTATGCTAAGAAATTAAGAGGCATGACACCCAGTGATTTGAAAAAGATCTTCAATAGATGATGTTCCAGCTCCCTGCTTAGAATCTTGACGGCTGTATGAGGAAGCCTCTTTGCCTTACCTTTGCTTAGTTCAGTCAGTTCCCCTTTCACCTCCTTCCTCTTACTTCTGTTACACATAGAAGCACTTTGACTAAAAAATTCTGTGTATCAACAATGTCTTAATTTGACACCAGAATTGTTGTTGTCTTGGAATTCTGGTTGGATAACAATGTGAATTGCTTAGAATGGAGCCCTGGGGTTCATCACCATAAAATAACTAAGCTAGTGCAGTTAACTGTACATTAATCCATTTTCTGCTATCTCCATCATTACAGCAGAGCTATAGATCATATACCACCTAATAAAATTGCATCCAAAAGCTAAGATCAGCCTAGGAAAGTTGGGGTCACAGTTGTAGACCTACATTAGAGCTATAACAATGACAGCTAGTGCCAATCCTATATATTCACCTACTTCAAATGCTGCAGTTTTATCCTAAGACCAGCCTGATGTAACAAATCTGATAGAAATGGCACAGCAATCTGTCTGCATTAATTATTAAGCTATATCTATGGACTCTTTTTCACATTTCTGTTTGAAAAGAAGTGCAGGAGAGCAAAGCTACTATGGGGTGGTATTGCTGGGGGGTCACAGAGTATACTGTCATCCTAGAAAACTTGTCCAAGGACGTATCTTTCCACCTAGAAGTGGGGCGTAAAATTACATATCTGTTGGATTTTTCCAAAATACTAAATCAATGCATCGGTAAGCAGGAATACAGAGAAAGGCATAACAGCACTCACATTCTGGGGTTTCATGAAGGTGTTGAGCATAGAGATGCTTACGTTTTTACAAGCTTGGATTCCAACTACACTGGGACTTGAATCAATGCCTAAGCTACTCTTGGAAAAAGCCCACAAGTCTTTAGCTTCCCCAACCAGGATCTCCACCTAAGCCAGCTATTGTTAGAGTCCTTTTATTTATGCAAATGGAAAAGTGATATGTGCATTACAGGGAAAAGGGAAATTCAACACATGGGTAGTAGTCTTCATTTGATGACTACTCAAATCAAGTAGCAACCAGAAGAAAGCAATAGCTTCCTCTAATTTGTCTCCTAAAGGAAAAGAGCTACACGATCACTATCCCCCACTGCCCCCCCCCACTCATACCTCACCCTAATCTACCTTACACTCACTTCAGTTGTCCCCCATATTACTCATTCACTCAGCCACTCTCACAGCTCCTATATCTCTTAGTCCCTTGCAACTCACTTGTCCTTACATTTTTACTTTTTGTTTTGCAGGTTATTTAATGCTAGCTGTGCTTCCCTGCATCTACTCCTGGCCCTAACTGCCTGGAATTCCACCTCATGCCAAACTTCTGTGGACTGGGTCCTCTCCTAGTGGACTTAATCAAAGTATGTACTACTCACCTTGAACATTGATATGCTGCCCGTAATCTCAGGCCTACCCCTGTGCTGGCTGTAGCTTACCTGCTGACCGCCCCCTCTCCACTACCTCATTTCTTCTACTCTAACCTGCTAATCCCTCTGTCCTCCTACCCCCCACTCAGCCCTACTCCTGTCCACTGTTAAGCATCCCCCCACTATCCAGATCACTCTTCACTATACCCATTCCTCCTTCTATTCTGCTTGTGTCCTTACTAACACAGCTAGAGATCCTAGGCTCCTCCTCTATCCTTGCCCTACTTTACTCTTCCTTAAGTTTCTATAGTTGTACTGTGCTTCTAACCCCCTGCTACCCTAATCTATGGCCCCCTACCTCTGCTTATAGCTAAATCCTTACACTCTCTTTTCTCACCCTCTCACCTCTTCTCACTTATTGTTTTCTACTGGGTTCTTCCTTGGTGCAGCCCTGCTCCGTTCGCTCCCCTACCCTACCCCCATTCCCACCCACCCCCAGAATAGTTTAATTTATACTTAACCATCCCTCCCCTTCCTGCCAAGCCACCCACTACTATTCCACTTCCTGCTTATCTCCACTCCCACATTCCACTCCAACTTCCTCTCCCCACACCCAATCCAAACTACTCATCATGCTGCATCTACTTATATCTGCAACACTACTCACTCTACTCTATATTTCTACCTCCTATCACTACCACCTCACATGTCCATTTCTCTGTTCTCCAACTTCTCACTCAATCTACAGCTTTCCTACTCCTTCTTCCTTCACCATTTCTCCAAACCTATTTAACACTTCTACCTCAACTCTATATAAAAGACACATACTGCACATTCTCAAAACATCTAATAAGATTAAACCTAAACCGCCCAAATACTATCAACCTCTCACATCTATTACTCTTCTCACAAAAGACCTACTCTCCTCTGGGGACATAAACCCAAACCCAGGCCTCTCTACACCTCCCCTCTCCCCTCTCCCCATCCCCCACATCTACCTTATCTACCCCCTACTCAGAAGTCTCTTCCAAAAACTTACCAAACACACAACCCCTATCTCATAACTCACCTCCATGTAAACACCTAACCTTCTATTCACTGAATATTCAAAGCTTAGCCAATAAAACTACTGACCTACACTCATGGATTGCTTTCAAAACCCCTCACATCCTATCCCTATCTGCAACATGGCTCAAGCCACATATCTGTAACAGTGAAATTCTCCCTCCTGGCTATAACATCTACCACTCTGACAGACCTTCAAAGAAAGGTGGTGGCATAGCCATCCTCTACTCTAACACCGTTAACCTATCACCTTACCCCACATCTATTCCCAGCTTCCACCCTGCTGAACTCCTCATCCTAAATATCCATTTGAACGCACATAAAAAACTAGCTGTAGCTTCCATTTATATTGCTCCTGGCAACAATATACCCATACTGGAAAACATCTTATCCTGGTTCACCCTCAACATACCCTATGAAACACTCATTCTTGGCGACGTCAATATAGACTGGGAAAAACTATCTACTGACTCTCCCTTACATAGCATTCACCTTCATGGTTTCCACCAACTCATTTCCACCCCAACTTGCTTCCACAAAGCCTCAGCCTCCAGCTCTATAATAGACTGGATTCTCACCAACACCCCCCATCACTACCATCAGCCCACAACCTTATCAGACTCACTTAGTGACCATCTCCCTACCTCCATTCTAAGATACAACTCTCACACACTTAAACCCCACCTTTTCAAAGACCACAGAAAACTATCTACATTTAATCCTTTACAGTTTAACTCTATATTACAAAACATTGACTGGTCCATCCTTAAACAACTCCCTCTAAATGATTCTGTTAACACTTTTAACAGCATTTTCCTAAATACTCTGGACTCCCTAGCTCCCTCTAGGAAGATTCGAGTGAAATCCAATCATGCTCCCTGGCTTTCAAAAGAAACTAAGTCCATCATGAAACAAAGAGACAGTTTCTGGAAAGCCTGGAGCAAATCTAAACAAACACCTCTTCTACTCAAATACAAACAACTACGCAATCTTGCTAAAAAAACATGTAATAATAGACAAGAAGTCATTCTATAGCTCAGGCCAGAACAAATATAACTCAAACCCTCATAAATTCTGGACAACACTCAACAGCATCCTCTAACCTGGTAATCCCTCTAACCCCTCACCCTACCCAAACACAACTGAGGAAACAGCTATCCTACTTAATTCACATATTATCTCCTCCATACAAAATCTCCTACCCTCTCAACCTACCTCTCCCTCAGTACCTGTCCCCTCACCCACCCCCAACACTTCACCCTTTTACTTCAAGCCTGTGCCCATTTCCTACATCAAATCTCTACTGCTCAAACTCAAACCATGCTCCCCCTCCACTGACAAATTACCTCCGACCTTCCTTAAACTCGCAGCTGACTTTATCACCTACCCAGTAACAATATTAATAAGTAGATCTATGCAAGAATCTACTGTTCCTACCCTTTGGAAATCCTTCTAAACTATCCCTCTCCACAAAGGAGGTAACTCCACTGACCCTTCAAACTACCGACCCATTGCCATTCTGTCCCCACTATCTAAGATACTTGAAAAATGCATCCACACTCAACTTATGGATCACCTTCTCAATCAAAACTTACTCACCCCTACCCAACATGGCTTTCGCCCCTGTCACAGCACAACTACTGCTCTACTCTCCTTCACTCACACCATTGCAGAATCTCTGGACAACAATACACGTATTTCCTGTCTCTTTCTTGACCTCTCCAAAGCTTTTGATACAGTGTCTCATCCACTACTACTATCTAAACTCACTAACTTTCATCTCTCCACCTCCACCCTCAACTGGTTTGCTAGCTGTCTGTCTAAACGCAAACAATCAGCTAAATGGCTCTCTTCCCTTTCTCCTTTCTTACCTCTCTCTACTGGTGTTCCACAAGGTTCCATCTTGGGTCCCCTCTTATTCAACATCTTCACCAATGACCTTTTCACCTCATGCCATCAGTCCTCACTTATACAATATGCAGACGACTCCACAATCATTTCTACAGCCAACAACATCTCCGACCTACACTCCCTAACCCAAACAGCTCTACTTTCCACTGAACAATGGCTTTCAGAGAACTTACTGATTCTCAATCCTACTAAAACAAAACTCTTACTCTTCCTACCCCACTCTCTTAATCGTCATAAATCCTCCTTTGTCATCAAGTCTTGCAATAACACAGCTATCCTACCTGTCACCCACACAAAACTCCTTGGAGTCATTATCGACGACGAATTAAAATTCAATCAACACATACAGCAATCTATAAAGAAAACACATCAGAAATTAGGTCTATTATACCGAAACAAAAAATATCTCAGTCCCGAAGCTAGACTCACCCTAGGACAAGCACTCCTCCTCCCCTCACTCCTCTATGGTGCACCAGTTCTCACAAATATCCAAAAAACTACCCTGAATAAACTCCAACAATCCTACCACAAAATAGCCAGATTCATCACCAACTCCCCAAACAACACACACCACTGTATTGCTTTGAAGTCTCTACAATGGCTAGAACTCCCACAACTACTACAGCTCTATCAATTTATCATGTTGCACTCTATGCTCTTTAAACCATCCTACTGTCCATCCTTATCTCTCCTTGTCTCTGTCTACACCCCATCTCGATCCCTCCACACCTCTAATCAACAATTGCTTGATATTTACCACCCAAATAAGTCAGTAGGTAAGCTACTCTACAAACACTCTGTGGCCCAAGCTTGGAACAAACTACCCCTTGACATTCACTCAATTTCTCACACCCCACTATTTAAAAGAAAACTAAAGACTCATTTACTCAATTCCAGAATTTGCCCCTGCTATGACCCTACATAATTCTCTCCTTCCCCCACATTGGAACCACTCCATCTATCCTTGTCATACTTCTGAACTCTATCCCCACTAGTACAGTTACATAGCACCAAAAAAAAATAAAAAACTTGTGCTATCATTTAACTATTGTTAATGTTGTTTTGTTTATTGTTTTACTACTGTAATGACTAGTTTTACTTCTATTGTTTGCTGTGCTTGTATACTACTGTAGTTTTTTTTATTGTACTATCTGGAGCTTTTCTCCTCGGGTCTCCACTGAAAATGGGACAAAATCCCAGTTGGACTAACCCGGTCAACAAATGTCAATAAATAAATAAATAAATAAATAAATAAATAAATAAATATCCTTTACTCTGCACATTTAAGGGTGAATTTACCAGATAGATTTCAAATATTTCATCAATTAGAGGATGTATTTCCTTTTGTGCAGGGCAAGCTTGCAGTTACATTACTCATAATTTTGACTGGTCTTCATCAATGGAAAAGAAATATTGAGCAACTGTAGACACTATCCTGAAGCTGACAGGCCCTAAAAGATCCAAGCAGTTGGCCAGTGATGATGTTCTGCTTTCAGCAGTAAAAACTGTCCAACAGTTAATTTTCTAAGGTCCAAATAATCAGATTTATAGCTTTCTGAATTTAGATGCTAGTAGTTTTGTGTGAGAGATGTTAGTGCTGATTTTGATGTACAATCTCTATTTTATACTTCTTGGCACCTGTGTTTTCTTTTAAATGCTAATTCTGGGTCAGTTGTTGGTTATATACATTTTCATAAGCTCAGAGCTTCTCACATGGTTTAGCCACATGGTTTAGCATTCAGTGACCACTGTCAGGAGCAAGGACCCCTTACCTAATCAGTGTGTGCGAGGGAGAGTCTGGGAACAGGTTTTCACCTGAAATTCCTAGTAGTCATTATCTTGTTTTGAATATAATTAAGTGTGTCCACATGATTCATTAACACCTACACTAAGTGTACACCTTTCTGAGTGAATAGACAATACAGGCATAACAAAATCCTTCTTCCTCCTAATTTTAGTTTTCCTACTGGTTTTCTTTCAGATTTAAATATTTGCAGGAATTCGTAAAGGTTACCACAAAGTGCAGACTACATGTACTCTTAGTGTAATCTTTCTGAGTGACTAGAAAGCACACAAAATGTGGTGGGCATGTTCTTGTATACATATCTTGTACACTTAGTGTACACTTAATAAATGTAGCCTTTATTGAGTCATATGTTAATTGTAGTTACCTTTTCTTTAAGTAACCCAGGTCTTCATATGCAGTTTTTTTTAAATATGTTTAATGGTTACATTCTCTGCAAGTGTTATAGGTGGGCAACAATGTTGTGACAGCGGAGAGGGGACTTTTTCATTCAGATAGTATGAGCTTGGATGAAATGACAGTGTAAATGTAAACTGCATTTAGTCCCCTCTTAAATGATGCTAACTGCATATATGCATGAAGCTATCGGTTCAGATATCTGCACTCTTCAGGAGACTCAATACAAATGAGTATAGTTACGCAGTTATGGTTTCCTCTGTGCATGTTTCAGCTAAACAGAGGGGTGACCATACTAGTTATGAAAACTTGTCCCCAAATGTATATACTAAATATTTTTTTCTTGTCAGGAGGAGAAGTAGCAGAGTTACTCATAAACGTGTGTGTGTGTGTGTGTGTGTGTGTGGGGCATGTGATGACACTGATTTCTATCTATCTGTATCCAACCATGAGAGTTAAGACAGCTATGAAACTCCTTCATTACTTGCAGGATAAATTAAGTGGATTTTTAATAGATACAGTTTGCAGTTTTTAGATTTTTATATGCTGCCTCTGTAGCTCAGCTTGTAAATGAAGTGCTTTCTACTGTATAACTGGAGAAAGTTGTGGGTTCAAGGACTTGTTATGCATTGTTTTGTGCTAAACTATTTCATTTAGTAGGGTGTTTTATTATACTTTACAAGGTGCTAGGTTTGTGCCTCAGTGAAAGGAAAGTCTTTTCCACCAAAGTCAGGAAATTGTTCTATCTGGCCTAGTTTATTATCAAGGGAATATCTTCAACATCCAAAGAAATCATCCTACCCTGTATTCTTCCCCATCATAGAATATAATGTCCTCCTTTGGTATGTATAAACCCAGGCATATTGGCAGCTGAAAAGGTCCTAAATTTTCCCAGCCTATGGAATAAGTTGCTCCTACAGGTCAAGCAGAGTACTAGTTTGGCTACCTTTAAGGCTAGTCTTGATGACTGGATGCAGAGATACAAATTTGCACCTAGTCTAGCATGTAACACATTGCTCAGTTTGGGCGATAAGCAGTATTGTTTGACAAGACTCACACTAACTTTTAAATTTGTCTACTTAAAGATGTGCATGGCTGGACATCTTAAGGCTTCCATGATAGTTTTCCTAGTATTATTCATATGTTCCTATATTTGTATACATTTTAAAAATAGTACTCAGAATACTTCTGTGAAATATTTTTACTGGTTTATAGCATTGTATTCTATGTCTGTGTTTCACTTTAAATTATTACTTATTGATTAAGTGCTTAGGAAATAATTACTCGAATGAAGACAAAGTTATATTTTTAAATACCTAGCAATACCTTCCTGTCACAAATGTTTGGGAGTAATGCTAACAGGAAGATTTATAAAGCACCACATGGCCTTGTATCACTCTACAAACTGATAGCTTTACACACACCAGTAACCATTTTATCCAACGTGTAACATCTATCCTTTAAGATTATAGTGTACTTGTGGTTACTGCTAACATTAAGGGCCTCCGTAGAAAAAGGAGGCATAATAATTGCTTTTACTCTTTTAGACAACCACATGGTTAAATTCCCTGGCCACAGATTCAAAGGGTATATTTTCAACTTTACTGCAACTGTATGAATTACCTTTGAAACATAACTAATTTATTTTTAATGGGCATGACTTTATTCCAAAAAGAGGTACAGGTGTGGCTACATCCAAGTCACATATCTATATAATTTTTATCATCTTTCCTGAGATTGTGAATACATTCTCAAATCTCTTAGCAAGCTAAGATGAAGGGAAATCATCTAAATTTAGAGCATACATATATACAATTAACATATATCTAGAGATCTTGGTTCACAGGAATCTTTTGATCCATATATCCCTGAAGGGGTCTATGTTAAATCAGCGAATGCTTAAAATAGCGAATGCTGATTTATCAACCATTTAAGACCGAAAGCTGACATTCTCGAAGACACTGAACAGCGATTTTTTCCCAGGGAAAAAAAATTGCTGTTCTACAAAACAAAACAAAAAAAGTTCAAAACACAAAATAAAGTGGGGGGCTTCACCCCCCACCCCCTTACTTAAATATACCAACTCCGAGATCGCACCACAGTGGAGGAAATGTCAAAGTCACAAAAATGGCTTAGTGATTTTTTTCCCTGGGAAAAAAATCGCTGTTCCATGTCTTCAAAATTGTCAGCTTTCACTCTTAATGGATCAATAAATCAGCATTCGCTGATTTAATACAGACCCGACTGAAGTAAAAAGATTGTGATTTTGTTGAACTGCATGATTCATTGTTTGCAATATAATTGCATATGGCATTAAAGATAACAAAATAAAAAAATAAAATAAAATAAAACTTATAAGAATATGAACTTATACTGGAAAAGTTGCAAATGTATGTAAAGAAGCAGAGGTAGCCAGTATGCAGATGCAAGAGTTTGCTAAAAAATTAAATATGTGCAAAATTAGCATAAAACTAAAGACTGCTGTAAAAGACAGAGCATACTGCTAAGGCAAAGTACAATGTGATCAATGTTTCAAACATTATTGTAGCTAAGACACATTTAAAATGATAGACATTCAGTTCTACAGCCACCATATTGCTCAAGGTGTGGTTATCAACACAATAACAAGCCATATCCAGTTCTTAACAAAGAGTGTAGGCTGTGAGGATAGCCTAATCAGTTTTTCCAGTATACAATATGAAAAAAAAAAAACGGGCAGATTTTTTTTTCAAGTGACTGATGCAAATAAATCTGATGATTATATAGTGGTTGAGTTGACAATTCCCTGGGTGACAGAAATACATAAAGTAGAAAGTGATCTGTTTGTGAATGCAGCTGGCATATATGTTGAGCCTGTGTGTAAAGTTTCTTTAATGGACACAGAAAACCGCCACTATTGTCAATGTAAAAATCACTGGACTGCAAAATTGCATATAAATGGGACATTTATCATGTTTAAGCTAAATAACAGAGTTGAATATAATATTATTATTCAGAGTGCATTTAGAGAACTACACCTAAAATATTTATTTGTGAATCAAAAGCTTCATTGCTGGCTTATTCTGGTCATAAACTAAAATGGCTGTATTTGTGTATAACAACAAGAGTACAATTTAATGTTTCAAGGTGTGTCGGTATAGACATCCATTGGGAAGGAGTGTATGTGAACCAGTGGGTATGATAAAACCAATTCACTGTATGCAGATGTAAGTACAGAACACCAGAAGTCACAATGTGTTAAATCAAAATTATTCATAGACTCACAGTGATGGTGATTTGCACAGCTGCAGAACGAGAGAGAGAGAGAGAGAGAGAGAGAAAGAAAAATATGCCTTCATAACCCAAACAAGTACATAGGCCATACACCCATAATCAAATACTGTAGCATCTACTCAGTAAAGATTAAGAAGGTATATCACGTCTATTCCCAAGCTGTACAGAAGTTTTAAATGTTTCTTCAAACAATATGAATAGTAAAGAGACATTGACAGATGCTTGATCAGGATGGCTAACCAGATGGCTTCCAGCATGGTGCCCTACATCCTTCTTACTTCTCAGAGAAGCTGAAGAAAAAATTATAAAATATTTTATTTTTGCGTTATGGTCTGAAGAAAAGGGTCTGCCGCGAAAGCGCTTACCATTTTTTATTTCTTAATTAAATTGGATTCTACACTCAGCCTTGGTGGACGTCTGTTTTTACTTACTTATGAATAGTAAATAACCTGATTGTATCATAAAAAACTTACATCACTTTCTCTAGTATCACCATCTACCTGGAAGAATAGCCTTGATAATTTATCAGAAGTTTCCTTGCATTTAGCTGGCAAGGTAATAGAAGCATAACAGGCATTTGTGTTCAGAGCAGGTTGCAAAATAAGGACAAATAACAAGCACAATTGTGATGGTGAAATACTGTTAATATTTTCTGTCCTTTTTTTGTATTAGAAGATAAAACTATGAGGATGTCCCGAGGACAGACCATTACAAACTGCAGTTTTAAGTACATGGAAGGTCAGCTGTTTAGACAGCAATAATGCAAATTGTTTTATTCTGCTGAACATTGATAATATTGTATAATATTTAGCAACATGAGTGCTATATACAGTGAAATATGTCAAATTTTTGCTCTCTATATGCTTATGCTAATGGATTTTTCTTTTAAGATAATGATTTTAGCAAGTATTTAGAAGTAGTATCTAAACAGAAAAGATGTGCAAATGACTCACACCTTTCATTTGATTGAGGCTGTGTAAAATAAAGCAATAATGAGAAGAGAATGTTCTTGGGTGGCTGCGGTGGTGCAGTAGTTAGCATTGCTGCCTCACAGCAAAAAGTTCACTGGTTCAATCCTCGGCTGGGGTGCCTTCTGTGTGGAGTCTGCATGTCCTCCCTGTGGTTGCATAGGTTTCCTCCAGATGCTCCGGTTTCCTCCCAAAGACATACTGTAGGTGGATTGGACACGCTAAATTGGCCCTAGGCATGCATGTGTGTGCCTCCTGTGGAAGGTTGGGTGCGAGGCTGGCAACTCGACATCATAAAAACTCTACTGCCAATCATGAGCAGACAGGTGATCTGCTGTGGTGACCCCTAACCGAGAAAAGCCAGAAGAAGACTCAGCTGGAGGTTGAAGATATTTTTGCCCAAAAGGAGGAAATAAAGATGGAACAAGTTATTACTCAGACTACAATCACTGCAGACAAGAAAAACAACTGTAGCAATTTTGCAGTTTAATTAACAACAAGGCTGTAAGCAAGAAGGGTGTGCAGCCGTTGGGTTCCATATTGTACAAAAAACAAAAAATCAATGATAACCTGAAGCTGATAAATGAAATCCTCAAAGTGCTGGGTTTTGTCACCTATGCCAGTTAGGTTACATGACACATTATCCTTACAGCTGCAATTGCCAATATGGACAAGACAGCCATATGTGCTGATATACTTGGTAATAAAACTGTAGACACTGCTTGGGTAGAGTCAGTGGGCCAGATTCAATAACATCTATACTTAATTAGCACTAATTGTACACAGTCTGTATTCAAGAAAGTTGCTGCCACATTGTTTGTGCTTTCTAGGCTCACAGAAAGATTATAATAAGTATATATGCAGGCTACATTTTGTGCTAACCTTGAATCCCTGTCAGTATTTAAAGCTGCAAGAAAATCAGTAAGAAAACTAAAATTATGAGGTAGAAGGTGTGAGTTATGTTTGTGTTGTCTATTCACTCAGAAAAGCATACACTTAGTCTACACAGTGTAGGCATTAATGAAGCCCAGGGAATGTGTTTATTAACCAATGAATATGAACTCAACATACTACTGTTTGCCTGTCACTGATGTCTAATGTAGAAATTAAGCCCATTTCAGTTCTGACGGAAAGAATTACTTCACACATATCGGGTGTTCTAGATATCATGTTACAGAATGTCTGGGTGATTCGTAGTCCAATACAGTTGTAACTAGAAAAGGTCTGAGATGTTATGTCCTTCAACCCATTAAATAATGGGATAGGCTCTGACACCCCAATGGACCTCAGGTAAAACTAATACAATATAAATATCACAACTCATCTAACAATATAGCAGTTTTACAGATATAACACCTTAATTTTTTCAAATACAATGAAGTGCTTATGACGATTTTATTTTTATTTTGTTTTATTTAGAATTTGTTGCCCAAGATAGAGCACTGATCCCACTGGACCCATTTCAGGCTCAGCCTGGGGAGTAATACTGAGGTGCCATTCTCCCACTAAATGACAATATATACAGTACAGTACAACAGAGTCTCCAGTACTTTCGTATATACAGTATAGGTCCTTAATACTATCTCTGGACTATCTGTCCTAATTATTATGCTCTAACTGCTTCTGCTTGTATTAATAAACAACTAATATTGCTACTTCATGTGGTTTTGTCCAAAATGTCAAAAGGAGCAAAACGTTGCAATGTGTACTCCTCATTATGCAGTGCCCTCAAACTAGGATACCTGAAAAAAGATCACATTTAATTCACTTATTAGACTGTCCCAGCCAGTTGCTGTGTCTTAGAATTGTATACTGTTCAGTGCAACATATTTAGATTTAGTTTTAGTTAAGGTTTGTGACTCAATTTCACATGAGGGATTATTGAAAGTTTACACAGGTAACTACAAACAGTGTTATTGTATATCTATCAGTACACTGTCTGAGCAAGTGCAGACAAAGCATGCATCACTGCTGGATTTGAATATTTGAATAGAAAACAGTCATCAATGGAGACCCCCAGGTTCATAGGTTCATAGGTGTTTACTAGGCTAACAACCACACTGGCCTTTTTAAGCCTAGCCATGCATCCCAAAAATCTGACAGGTTCTCATACCCTTGATAAGTATAAGCAGGGGTTCAGGAGAGGAAGCATTTATAAGCAAGGGCCTGGGAGATGAACCATTTATAGGCTGCGTGCATCCATTGGAGACATAGGTACTAAACCAGGGATGAATTTCCTGTTCCCCATCTGATTGGCCAAGATGAACTTGAATTGGGTTAGGGAGGAACTCTGCTTCACATGGATGGGGAGCCATTTCCAGTGATGGGAGAGTCTCTGGGATACATACCTGTCTCTCCAGCATGTTCCATTTATATCATAGGCGAGATTTAAGTCTTCAGAATGGGTAATTCCAGTGCTGTTTGTTTAAAGATATGAATGAGGTCCATTGGGGTGGGGTTTGACAATACCTTGTATGTCAGGTATAGATTTCCCCATGTAGGAGATAAAATACAAGGATAGAACCTTCAGGTGGTCTGCATAGGGCATGTTACTTACTCCTTGTATTCTACTTGTGAAGAACCTCTGCGGACATTCCTATTGTTTGGATGTGCCTGGTTAGGTAGATACCAAAAGGGGCATTGTACTCAATAATAGGTCTGATGAATGCTGAATACAGTAGAACTATGACTTCCTTGGACCTAGATGCCATACCCTTATTTATAAGTTGCACAACATAGGATGATTTTCTCACTGCTGCAGACACGTGATGGTCAAAGGCTAGATTACTATCTATGAGTTTCCCCAAGTCTCTAACTACTGGGTCAACTCTTAGGGGAGTGTTGTTAATATGATAGTTACCAGGGATGGATGGTTTCCCAAAGGGTATTATTATGCATTTCTTGGCATTTAGCTTTAGTCAATAGTTTTGACATCAGCTATTTGTATGTGCCAACCCTTCCTGGAGAGCATTTATGCCAGTGAGGGATTCTATGATTGCTCCTAATTTGCAATCATCTGCAAATTTAGTCAGCCAGACATCATTGACATTGGCCTTGATTTCAGAGAAGTAAATGCCAAAAAAGAGTGGTCCCAGGACCAATCCATGAGGGACTCTGCTTGTGACTGGCCTTTTTCTAGAGGTGGACTAGCCATTTCTAACTTTCTGGGTCCTGTTTATGAGCCAGTTGTCTATCCACCAGGTGATAAAACGGTTTATACTTAACCTGTTGAGTTTGCAAACAGTGCCCAAGTGGAGTATTGTGTCAAATGGCTTGGCCAGGTCAAGGTAGGCAGTGTGAACTCTTTTGTCCTCATCCATTGCTTTGATGGCCTTCTCAAAGAAGTCCATCAGGTTGAGTAGGCTTGACCTTCCCTTGAGGAAACCAAATTGGGTTAGGTCTGGTGTTTGGAGGTTTCCTATGTCATTATTGATCATTTCCATAGCTTTGCATATGAGACTTGTGAGATTTATGGGTCTGTGGTTTCCAGGGTCTGTAGATGCCCCAATTGTGTGCAGAGGGATTGCTGTTGCTGTTGCTGTTCTCCGTTCATGACGCATGAAGTCTCTTTGGAGGCTACAAATAAAATAGCAATTCCAGAGGGCTTGATGGGTCATGTTTCATGCTACATAGAAGGCATCCTTGAATATTTTCTGGACTCTTTAATACAGTGTTCCTGGCCTTAGAGAGAGCATTAGGGAAGTAAATATTGTGGGAAGAAATAGTCAGGGAATTGTTATGGCTAGCCTTGTATAGGCCCTAGGGCTAATAGCCTAGTACCAACCTATGAACCTATTAAGGACCTGTTCCCTAGTGATAGTAAGGGGAGTTATATTTGATAATATTTCCTGAGGGAAGGTTGAGGGGTAAAGAGGGGGAAAGTTGGAGCTGAATTTGTTGGCCAGTAGGTTTGCTATATCTTCTGGCTCAGTAAAGGTGGCTCCATTAACAATGAGCTCTGCATACAATTGTGTATTGTCTTTGAGGTTGCAGATTTAGCTATAGAATGCCTTCTGGTTGTCTTTGGCCTGAGAGGCCAATTTTACCTTGGATTTGGCATTGTTAACTTTATTATCCTGCTGGGTATTGCACCTCCTAATTTTTGCCATGATTTTCTTCCCTCTGTTATACAGATTACTAATGCTGGGATTCCACCTGTGCAGCTTGTTTTTGAGTTAGTTCTGTACTTCTTCCTGGTGGGTACATCTGCCTCTATGTAGCTATTAACATGTTTGTATAGGGATTCTGTGAACAGTTCTGTGTAGGCAGCAGTGTTCTCAGGGTTTATTCGGTCTTGAAATTTTGCCAGGTTATCATTTAATAGTAGGAAGTTATCCTTAGAGTAGTTCCTGAATATTCCAGTGTTAGCTGGGGTTCCAGGTTTTTTTTTACTTCTATGGAGGCCATTTTGTGATCTGACCTTACCAGAGAAGACATTACACTAAAGTGTGCTGCATTTTCTTGTACTAGTGAGGACCAGATCCAGTATGGTTGCACCCCTGGTTGGTGTATTGAACATCTGGTCCAGGGACTTTGTGGTTACATAATCCATAAATTTCTGTGCCTGTACTTTTGGGGTCATATATAATTCCCAGTTAATAGTGGAGTAATTAAAGGCTGCCATGAATATTGTGTTGAGCTGGTTGGTGAGAGTTTCCAATAAGTTTAAATACATGGTATTGGTTTCCTGAGTCATGGAGGGGGACCTATAGCTTTCAAGGAAATGGTATAGGATTTTCCCTGTGGTGATTTGAACATGGAGCTCACCTGCATTGTTTTGTTTGACCAGCATTGAGGTAAATTTATTTTTGATGACTTCTGAGTCAAGTTTCTTAACCTCACATAATTCTGCCCCTTGCTAACTATTCACAGCCATTTATGTTAACCAGCAGATAATTGTTTCAGCCTAGAGAGGTTGTGAACTGAAAGCTGAAACCCATTCCTTTTCAGTAGTTAAGACTGAGTCAGTCCTGAAAAGGAACAGTTGTGTGCAATGGGCTGACATGGCCACTGCACACAAGCCAACAGATAGGTAAAAATGCTGTTTTGACCAATTTTAATGAAACAAATCATGATAAAAAAAAACTCACTGAAACTATGCTTGTCTGAGTGGAGCATGTCAGCTTTGTATCTGCATGGGCACTGAAGAAATATTACCATAGAACTCAGGTAAAGGTAGTGGTAGCACAGTAGCAAGCTAGGCTAAACTTTCAGGAGCTTTACAGCAATGTTTACATGTAAGGATTCTCTAACAAATTTTGGAAGGTGTTGGTGAAGTGTTGATGTTTTTTGAAACTCATGCTGTTTGAGCCAGGTGAGTATAAATCTCCCAAACATTAGTAACAGAAGGAGATATGCCTTGGTCAACTTAAACATTGATACTTGGGGAAAAAGCAATTCCTGATTTGGTGGACTTATGTGTTTTTTTTTTTTGATGGGGGGGTGACCTTGTAACTGCTTGATCTATGTGCTCAGTGGAGGTCATCTGGTGGTCTGTATGAAAGCCTAAGCAGTAACTTAGCGTCCTGGAATGAGACAATAGTGACAATGTTTGCAGTTTTAAGCAGAAGAGAGAGTGTCTATTCACTCCCTAAAAGGTAATGCCAAAAAAGACTGACCTTCATTTCTGTGGGGGCATAAACTAGAAAGCTTTGCATAGTTAATAATATGCCTACCTCACTATTAGTCTTTTGGGTGGTGGAACCAATTATTGCTGTGTCCCTAATGGACAGTTAGTGAAAGGCATTATCCCGTTTTGTAAAACAGTTGCTTTACCACAGTACCGCTGAAGTCTGCAGTTATAAGTATTGAACATCTAAGTGCTCAACAATGAGACTTGGGGGACATCGATCAGAACAGGGAAAGGCAATGAATGAAAATGCTGCAGTGGATGTGTGCAATAGTTTAGTGGCTAATAAACTAATAAATAATATAAATAAAGTAGTAAGTAGGCTAATAAATAATAAATAAAGTAGTATTAATGCTGAATCTAATGATGAAGGCAAGCAGGTATGATGGTAGGTGGGACTGAAGGTTTTACAGAGATCAAGAATGATGGGTCCAGTAGTAAATCCCTCATCCACACCGCAGAGTGTATAACTGGTAAGTGTAATCAGTACATATCAAGTAGCCATTTTTAAAGCCATCTTAGCTTTAAGAAAGGAAGACCTTGGTATTCAAGGAGATTTATTAGTTGTCTGTAAACAATTTTTCTAGTCGCCAAATGGAGAGCAGAGAAATTTGTGTGCTGTTGTTAATCTCAGAAGTAGTTTTCTTAAACGGCAAAATACATGGCTCTTTTTATGGCCTTGGGCGATTCATACACATAAAGATCATTACGGATGTGGTCATTAAGTCATTCTTCTTAGGAAACTAATTTAATAAATAGTTACAGAACAGGTACACTTGTCAAGGATTTGGATTCACTAGTCAATGAGGACCCAATTTTCAAATCTATTGACAACATCTATTGGCAAGGTTACCTGCATCATGCTAAAATGTGGTCTTTGATCCTAAAGGTCCAACTAACCATGAAGGCAAGGCATTCAAACAGCAAAGAAACACCAGCTGCTGCTGATCAAACCAGTGTTTCAGTGTCAAAAACCACACAGTTTGTTGACAAATATCTAAAACTAATAAAGATCATACTAACTGTGGAAGACTCAAACAATTAGAAGTGCTGCAGAAGGAAACATCCTTCAGAAGCCATGAATGAAAGAATAGTATGTTGTTGTTGTCTTTCGGCTTTTTCCCCGTTAGGGTTCGCCACAGTGGAACTCCGGTCCGCTAATGATTTGCAGTAGATTTTCACGAACACTGAGGTGCCAGCTCGATGTTCAACCTTCAATGAAGGCATGCCCATTTACGCATGTCTTTCGAACGCCCACCCAACCGCGGGGAGGACATGCAGACTCCACACAGAAGGCACTCCCTGCACTCCAGCCGAGAATAGAACGGGAGAAACCTCTTGCTGTGAGGTAACGATGCTACTGCTGCACCACCGCGGAATGAATGAAAGAATAGTATAATATCATAAAAATGAGAACGATATTACTAAACAAAAAGTAATGTCTTCCAGTGTGCACTGTCTGACCAGCAGTCATTATAATCCTCATTAAACACTGCTTTTCTATTGAATTCGACACAGAATATCTTTGACAGTTCATTCAAAGGTTAAAGTATCTAAGGAAGATGTCTCTGGCCATCAGTACACTAATAATCAAAACATTCCTGCAGACATCAAGAATGATGACAGGCTGAAGCACCTGCATCTGCAGAAGCTTACTGGAGTCTGTAGTTCATATTCAACATCAGGAGCATCAAAGTGCAATAGCAGGATGCATGAGGCTTACTGAATTAGCATCTTCTATTTATCATCAACGGGACAGGGACAGACCCTGGGTACAGTTCAGGACTTCCCTTATCTCAGTAGCCATCTATTCTTACCACTGAACATGGACTGTGAGATTCATCAAGCAACTATTTGTGCCTCCTTTAGGAAACTGGTTAACATGTCTTTATTGACTGTAACTTACAAAAGGGCACCAAGAAACATATGGATGGCTTGATTATTATTCCTATCCTTCCTGACAAATGTGAAACCTGTATGAGTATTAACAGCACATAAATAGCCAGGATAAGTACCACCAGCTACATTTACCTAAATTCTCAAGCATCAAGTGAGAAGATGATGACAGAAAGAACACTGTCCTTGATGAGGCAAATGTCACTTGCACTGAAATAGTGATTTTCAAATTAAGAGTCACTAGAGGCATGGTTAGGATAGGCCAAGTGGGCAGCTATCCTGGGTGTAATTGGCAAATGATGATCGGTCTTCAGTGCATCACCTTCATTTAAAAATCATTGCAGGTATGGCATTTTTGGTTAGAAGTTAGTGCTCTATTCCTCTGTGTTTCAAATAAATTGTAGCACCTGCATTTGCAGCAAGCAGTGTTTAAAAGTAAAGGATTTCTATTTTACTTGCTTTTCAAGTTGAAGGAGTAAAGCTTTTTTTTTTCTTTTTTTTTTAGGAGGGGCAGCTCAGGACACTAGAATAGCTAGCCACACCTATATCAGTAAGTCTAGGATGAACACAGTGTTCAGATGTCTGATTCCACTCACAAAACAGGTTCAATTCTTTCATCTCAGCTATTTATTGTTAAATCACAATGATGCAATGTGTGAGATGGTGAAGTACTTACTTAACTTGGAAACGACCTTCTTACTTCAGAAAAGGTTTGGTAAGGACAACACATGGGTACACACAGCACAGAGCACTTCTACTAAACCAGCTTACACTGAGGTTGTTACCAGAACTTTGTCTAAGCCTCCAAAGCTAAAGACTAAGAAGCCTTAGATATAAATTCAGACAGCAACACACCCACCTTCACCCTTCACACCCCCAACCACTACACATACCTCTAGCAGTCACAAGGGTGAAGACTCCAAACTGTTGTGGGCTAATGAGTCCACATTTGACTATGGCAATGTTTTACTAAAAGGTGACTGCATTATCAGGCATAGAGACATCACCATTACCAGAGTGGATAAGAATAGGGCAGAAGCACAGTTAGGGTTGTACAAAGGGGGGAGGGCAGCGATCTGGGTGCAAGGTGTTAGGGTGCATAATCGGCAGATGCTGATCATTTGGTAGTGCATTACTAGCGTTCGTTTCTATACCAGCAAGATAAATTAATTCTAATCCTGCTTGCTTCATAGGTTCATAGGTTCATAGGTTGGTACTAGGCTATCAGCCCTAGGGCCTATACAAGCCTAGCCATAACAATTCCCTGGCTATTTCTTCCCACATTATTTACTTTCCTGGACCCCTGTCTAGCAGGGTGACTGATGTGATCCCTGGGGTGAATTTCCTTTCTCCCATCCAATCGTCAAGGTTCCTCTTGAAGAGGTCCAAAGAGGCACTCTGCTTGACATGTATGGGCAATCTATTCCAGAGTCTGGGGAGTCTCTGGGTCAGGAACCTATCCCTCCAGCATGTTTTGTTTATTGTGATGACAAGGTTTAGATCCCTGGAGCATGTAGCTCTGAGGGATTGGGATTTCTTTAAGTGTAGCATGTCCAACAGCTCTGGGTTTGACATGGCCTTGTATGTTAAGCAGAGATCGCCTCTGAGTAGACGATATGCGACAGAGTATAGCTGGAGTTTTTTAAGGCGGTCAGCGTAAAGCATCTGCTTTAGGCCTGTGATTCTTTTAGTGAGGTATTTCTGAGGCCTTTCCAGTTGTTGCAGATGTCTTGAGAGGTACATACCAAATGGGGCGTTGTATTCTATAATGGGTCTAATGAGGGATGAGGACAGTGGGACAATGACCTCCTTTTTTCTGGATGAAAAGCCCTTCGTGATGAGGTGTGCCACATAGAAGGATTTCCTGACTGTTGTGGCAATGTGGTTATCGAAGGTGAGACCACTGTCCACCTGTGTCCCTAAGTCTCTTATCACACTTTCTGTGTTTAGTGTACTGCCACCTATATGGTAATTCATGGATACATGTTTTTCCCAAAGGGGATAACAATACATTTCTTGGCATTGAGCTTGAGCCCATGGCTCTGGCACCAAGCATCTGTTTCTGTAAGGCCCTTTTGTAGAGTATCCACATCATTTGGGGATTCAATAATGGCTCCCAGTTTGCAGTCATCTGCAAACTTTGTTAGCCAGTGTCCCTTAGTGTTGACCTGTACTTCAGAGAAGTAGATGCCAAACAAGAGCGGCCCCAGGACTGAACCATGAGGTACTCCACTTGTCACTTGTCTGGAGCTGGATTTGGAGTCGGCTACTTTTACAGTGTGGGTTCTATCAGTAAGCCATTTAGCAACCCATTGGGTGACATAGGGATTAATGCCCAACTTAGTAAGTTTATCTATGATTCCAGAGTGGGGGATGGTGTCAAAGGCCTTGGCAAGGTCTAGATAAGCTGTGTGGACCACCTTACCCTTGTCCATGGCTCTGGAGACTGATTCAAAGAAGTCATTCAGGTTCAGGAGACAAGATCGGCCCTTCACGAACCCAAACTGGGTGGGGTCCAGTGTTTGAAGGTTGCCAATGTCTTTGTTTATAAGTTCCACGATAATACGCTCCATGGCCTTGCAGATAAGGCTTGTCAGACTGATGGGACGGTAGTTTCCGGGATCCAAGGTGGATCCCCCCTTGTGGATTGGGATAACTGTAGCTCTGCGCCACTCAGTGGGCACGAAACCTGAGGTGAAGCTATGATTAAACATGACACTTAGGTGAGGTGCCAGTTCATATTGTAGTTCATGTAGTACACAGCCCGGGATGTCATCTGGTCCCATGGATGCTGTATTCTTGGCTTTAGAGAGTGCGTTTTGTACCTGTGTGGCCGTTATTACTGGAATTTGGCAATCTTCCGGTATTGAGATGGGCCATTTAGGGGTGAGAGGGGTGAAGTTGGCACTGAATCGATCTGCCAGGATATTGGCAATATCCTTCGGATCAGTATATTTAATGCCATTCTGTTTTAGCTCAGAGCAGATCTGAGCATTGCCATTTAGATTCTTGACATAGTTATAGAATGCTTTGTGGTTGTCTTTGGAATCTTTGGCAATTTTATTTTCGTAACTAGCTTTGGAGGATTTTATGAGGCATCTCAGTTTCTTACTGAGGCTAGTAAGGGAGTTTTTTGCATCCTGGCATTTTCCTCTTTTCTGCAAAAGTTTCTTCCTTTTGTTGTAAAGTTTGTTTATGGCAGGGGACCACCAGATTGGCTTCCTTTTTTTGGATGAGAGCATTTTGGTTCTATTTGGGATGGCACGATTCATGCATGAGTGGATGTGCTCGTACAGTGTCTTAGTGTAGGATTCAGCAGTTGAACTTTCAGTTCCAGTCTGCATGGGTGTCATGAAGTTTGTCACTTCTGACTTGAGTAGCATGAAGTTGGCTTTGGAGAAGTTTTTTATGGTGGTTTCTTTACTGGGGGGTGGGGGTGGGATGTGGATGTTAAGGGTGATTAGCTTATGGTCAGACTTGACTAATGAGTGGGTGACCATAGGTATGGAGCATTGATTTCCCATGTTCAGTACTGAAACTCTTGCATCAGGACTTTGTGTTTGATATAAGTTGTAGCAGCTTGCTATATTTTTTAAAAGAAGACCTTTTTTAGCTCGTCATGTTAGTATTGAAAGGTGCAGATGGCCTGTCACTCCTTATGATAGAGCTAAGGACAGAAGGGACTTTCTTTCTTTTTTTTTTTTTTTTTTTGCTTTACAACTTTGGTTAGAGTGGATCAGACCAGGGGAATACCAAACCTGGCACTTGGTGCTCCTCATGTGAGGAGCACTACAACGGGGAATCGACCTTTTTTTTTTGTTACTCAGTTTGTGAGTTGAGGGTTGGCATGGAGTGGCACTGGGTGCTAGATGAGCCAGCTATGACTGTAGAATAGGATGACAATTGTCTTTCTGGAGCCATTAGCCAGGATGTAACAAGGGCTGTCAGATCCCTCCATACTGACAATATGATTGCGACCTGATGGTGGTCCACGTGAGGCTGAATGATCTTAGATGATTATTCAGGAGGCTGTGCAGAAAGATATGATTGACCTTGCTATGCATGTGTTTGAGATGGGAAAGACACTGGTCTTAAGTGGTGTTTTGCCATTAATCAGAACGATGCCAAGATTGAAAGACAAGAAAATTGGTTTTAATAATTGGCAAAGTAAGCTGGTATCCTTCTAGGGGGAGCCAGTATATGTAGGTGGCATAGGATGAGATGACTGAGAACCCTTAATGCTTTGCAGAGGTGTAGTAATGCCCTGTAGTGGTCCCCCAACTAGCTTCCCACCCCTCAGCTCTTCAGGTGAAAAGCAAAAAAAAAAAAAAAAAAAAAAAAACAAAGACAAAACAAACAAACAAAAAAAAAAAAAGGTCCATGATCTGTTGGCTGAAGAACAGGTTCTGTTTCTGTGTCACACCCCGCCTCCATCCCTCCTCATCTGAGGGGCAATTTACACACACACACACACACACACACACACACACACACACACACACATACACTTACGTGAGTCTATATTAGAAGACCGAAGACGCATTCTTTCGAATGCATCTTGGTCGAACTTAAAAGGCTGAAAATGCAAAATATCGAAGCGGCTGTTAAGCGAATTCTTTCCCTGGGAAAGAATTTGCTTGGCCGCTTCGGTACTTTGTCATTTTTGGCACTGTAGTGCGGTCTCGAAGTTGGTATATTTAAGTGGGGGGGTGTGTGGGGGGCAAAGCTCCCCACTTAATGTAATGTTTGAAATTGTTTTTTATTTATTTATTTTTTGTCACTGTTCTGACACTTCAACATTGTAAGCTTTCTCTTACATAGGGTCAATTAATCACCGTTCGCTTTTTTAAACGTTCGGTGATCTAATATAGACCCCAGTTAGGCATCAGGGCTTCTGAAATGCAGGAGACAGTCAAATCCATTTTCTGTGCACTGACCTCAGTCCTCTTTCCTCACATTTTACTGGCAACTGCTTGTTGCCTATGCCTCCAACTTCTACTCTCGCTAAAATAGTGTATTGCTAAGGCAATCCCTATCTGCATCAAATATAATGAAAATTTTAAAAAACAATCCCCTATGGAAGAATAGTCTTATAAATACTTGTTATAATAACACAAATACATTTCTTAATGCTTATAGGAGGTCTCATTCTATCTGCCGTAAGAGACACTTAAACTAACAAATAGCTTAAGAGAATGATTAGGAAGCTGAAAGCTTAGTATTAACATAAAATAGTTACTATTAAAACCAAGAATTGCTTCATCTCTTTTTTTAACTATGTCAGGAAATTAAGACCTAACATAGCACATCCAACAATGTTTGGAGCTCATCCACAGTAATGCCACACACTCTGATTCAAAGTAAATATCTAATATCCCAGCTGACAAATTTAGTGCAAATTGTACTCCCTCCCCCAATTATGGGTATTCCACAGTTTCTACAATCACAGTTACCCCCTACTAATTACTGTGGAACAAGTTGTCATAGTCCTTTCACAAGCCAGCAATACCTGACCCAGTGCAAATTGAAAATAAACCATGTTGCCTGATTATCTATTATAGGTACAGCCTATATGAACTTTTACTTACTCTCTTTAACCTAAGCCCCTAGTTACATTCCTGAAAACTAGCCATTGAAATGTTATTACAAAAAGGTGGCCCAACCACAGGAACTGGTAAATAAACCACTATCAATCTCACTATTCTCATATATAAAGCTATGGAGCATATTATCTCAGGCCTCATAAATCTGGACATTGAAAATGTCTTAACCCTGGACCCTCATCAATTCAGCTTTGTCAAAGGAAAGTCCTGTCTCTTTAACCTCATTAATTTCTCTGAAAAAGTAACCAAAGCAGTGGATAGGGGTTATGCAATACATTTAACATGTGTGGACCTTGGCAAGGCCTTTGACACTATTCCCAATGAAAGCATTATTGGCAGACTTGTAAATCTGAATAAAAATCCTTATGTTTTGTGGTGGATTGCTAACTGTCTAACAAACAGACAGATAGACAGACAGACATGTAGCTGGCTCATCTAGCACCCAGTGCTACTCCTTGATCTGGAACCCCTCATGTGTAAGCTGATTAGCCACAGAAGGTCTATTCCATGATTTAGCACTCATCTAAGTTTGCACATAACAATAAATTGGTTGCTGCTATTCAGTCTTCCACTAACTTAAAATTGCTCTAACATGGGTTAGGCCATGTTAACAATTAGTGCAATGAGAATGTTCTCAAATTATAAAAAAAGGTAGCACAGTTCATTTTGGTAAACAAAACATGTTCACATACCATGTAGGTGACACACCCCTCCAGTCAGACACTGTCATTAGGGATCTAGGCACTGTTGTTGATAATTCCTTATCATTTGACCATCATGTCTCAGCAGTAATTCAGAAAGCCTTCTAGGTGGCTCAATTAATTTCCAAAGGCATCTCCACTAGAGCCAAAGAAATCATAATTCCCCTTTATCATATTTCATCAGATCCATTCTAGAATATAATGCATCTTTTGGCATGTGTTTGCCTTAACATATCAGTTAATATACGACACTTCAGAGATTCAGAACTAAAAAGATCAATAATCTTCAAAATTCTTAGTTATCAGGACAGACTGGCAGATGTCTGTCTGCATTTGTCTCTTGTAAACTCTGTGGAGCTCTGTTTCTAGTCATTTGAGGCATTAAAGGTCCAAACCTCTTTGACTTCCTATTTCTTCAAATGGTACCTTTAATACCAGGTTAAAGGAACAAAAGCCTCATTCACAGATAAATAAGACATGGTGTGATGGATTCACATCCCAATGCATCCTTCATCTCTAGAACAAACTTCCACTACATGGCAAGCAGTACTGCACCCTCGCCACCTTCAAGTAAACCTACATAATTGGATGTGAAGCCTCAAATTCTTCACTGGTCTATCTTGTCTTACCCTCCTTGAGGCTGGAGGGAACTTCTGAATATGGATTTTTGGCTAAGCTTGAAATGCTCTGCTGATTGATTGTCTGGTACCAACCCATGAATCTATGAATCTGTGCTGTAGCCAGAGATTATCTGGTGATCATAAGTACATGCGACATAGACACACTTCAGGCATACATTAACAAAACAGATATGCCCATCAAAAACATCAAACACTGGCCATCCATGAATCTCAGGGTACTGTAACCTCCATGCAGTGGTGTCTTGTTCTGGCTATAATTTTGATGGTTGAATCTGTAGAATAAGGACGAGACTACACCCCTCAACTTCTTTGTGCACAAAATCTGGGGAATCTGGGAGACAGGAAAAATAATGGTGTACAAAGGTCCAAAAATAGGGACAAATTTTAAACATCGCTCTTATAGAATAACAGGTTTTGCATTATCACACATTTTTGGAAGGTTATGAAATGCGAAACTCAAATGTGTGTCATTTTTATGTGATTTTTAATCCTCAATGATTTGTCAGAAAACCGCAAATTTTATGAGGAACAGAACAAAAATATGAGGCAGAAATCTGGACATTCTGCAAAAATCTGGACAGTTGAGAAATATATTTGGTGTCATCAGGACCAATCAGTAAACCAGTATATTTATTATCTTCAAATCAAGGAAATGTACGGTAGATGCACAGGACTGTCTGCACATATTTGAATGGTGTGGATGAACAAATATCTTACAGTTGACATCCATTAACCTGAAATTAATTTTTAATGAAGCTCAGCTAAACTTTTCAGTTCTTTATCTTTCCTTGAAGTGCTCATTTGAAACTCAGAGTTGTATTTCCATGGAAGTCATGTATTTCACAAGGAAGATCAGGTACAGATATGGTTTACTAGGAGGAAAGAAGTGGGTCTATTTAGAGTTGAAAGAGGGTGGGGTGTCTTATTTAAATTAAACAAAGTACACTGATGAAAAATGTAAATTCTGACCTATGACCGGGATTGCCAGTGCAAATTCATACCTTAACTTAAATGTGTATTAAGTGTGACAATTACCATACATTCCATACTTTAAAAAACACAAAAAGAAAAATCTAGCAAAGATAGACTTTCCACTGTTTGATTCCTTAAACCTCTTGCATTAGAGGCGACATGGGATATATGCAAATTACCCTTTAAGGATATCAGGTGTTTCAGCTAAATGGCAATTCTGAATGTCCATGACTTTTTCTTTTCAGCCTATTTATGGATTCTGCAGTGGTGAATCCTTGAAATCACAAAAGGAGGGGTGTCACAATATGGAAAATAAGTTATCGGGGGGGTCTGGAAAAAAGACAAATGGGGTATAGGGCTATGGAAAATTAAAGCACATAGGGACTACTTTGACAGCAAGTCTGAAAATAAAATATTCACTTGCCCATCACTGTGTTATGACTGTTGGCATTTTACCCCAATCCAACACATAGATTTACTGTTGGTAACAGACATTTCATTGCAGGCCTGGGACAGATGTGTCATTCATGCAGTGTTACACACCTTAAGATGAGGTCACCATAACAAACACAACAGCAAATGTAACCTATGTTATATGTAAGTAATCTGTGTGCAAACACTGAAATACTTCAATTAAGTGAAACCAACACAGGCAGTTAAGCAACTGTTACAAAAATGAAAACGTCACAGAAAGACAATTCTCAGTTCAGTTATATGCACATTATGAAAGCAAATATAACTGATGTATTATTTCACTGGGAAAATGAAATCAAAATCCATTTACTTTCATGAACCACATTTTTAAATATAAATCAGAGGCACATATTTTTAAATAAATCACCAAGGTTCCCTTTAAATTTTTACAAGATTATTACTGAACAAAAAAGCTGTCATCAGAAGAATATAGAATCAACAATAATGTCCTTTTACTTTTCATAGTGACTTCATTACTTTTACTTTTAAAGGCAAAAGAACCATTACATCTAAACTTTTAATGTTATGTTTTTATATTTCAACATATTAAAACTGCAGATATATATTTGTAAATAAATACATACAATTTTTCTGTTTGAACCAATACCAACATTATTTTTTGATAGACTTTTTCAGTTTACTCTAAAGAGAAACAAAAGCTACACATCTGTTTTATGTTTAGTAAACATTGTACTTCCTCAATTTTCAAAGGCCATTCTTTCCTGAGTTCCACTCTAACTTCATTTGACAACATATATCCACTACTTCAGATATTCTTATAACATTTTCAGAAAAAGACTCTTTAAAATTCCACTGACATTCTGTTTTGCACAGCTGTAAACAGATGTCAGAATCTCAAATATGAGCATGACTAACAGAATGTGAAGTGTGAGCATTTTGCTACAGCACTGAGAAATGACAAAAAAATTACTTTCCCTAGAAAAGAACATTAGTTTGGATCTAATTTCAGTAATGATTTTGATGCATACTGTGTGTGTCAACTTGAAAAAAAAATGGAAAATATACAGTGGATATAAAAAGTTTACACACTCCTGTTAAAATGCCATTTTTTTGTGATATAAAAATGATACCACAATAAATAATTTCAAAACTTTTCCCACCTTAAATGTGACCTATAACATGTACAATTCAATTGAAAAACAAACAAATCTGTTGGGGAAAAAATATAAAAAATAAAAAAACGTACAATATGCTGGTTGCATAAATATATAAAACTAAACTAATACTTTATTGTGTGTGAACACCCTTAAACTAATACTTTGTTGAAGCACCTTTTGATTTAATTACAGCATTCAATCTTCTTGGATACACACCTGCCATCAAATTAAGAAGCGGTCCTAGTAGGATTTTCCTGACATTTATTCAGTTGCCTGCTACAGCCAAAGCCATGGTTCATAGAGAGCTTACAAAGCATCAAAGGGATCTCATTGTTGAAAGGTATCAGTCAGGAGAAGGGTACAAAAAAATTTCCACAGCACTGGATATACTATGGAACACAGTGAAGACAGCCATCAAAAAGTGGAGAAAATATGGGACAACAGTGACGTTGCATAGAATTGGACGTCTCTCCAAAATTGATGAAAAGACAAGTCAAAAACAGGTCAGGAAGGATTCCAAGAGACCTACAGCAACACTGAAAGAGCTACAGGAATTTCTGGTAAGTACTGGTTGTGTACTACATGTGACTACAATCACCCGTATTCTCCATATTGCTGGACTATGGGGTAGGGTTGCAAGATGGAAGCCTTTTCTTGCACAGAAAAACATCCAGACTTGGCTAAAATTTGCAAAACAATACATTGTCTCCCAAAAGCATGTGGGAAAAATGTGTTATGGTCTGCTGAAACCCAGGTTGAACTTTTTGACTACAATTCCAAAAGGTACGTTTGGCACAAAGCCAGCACTTTGCATCACAAGAAAGAACACCATCACCACGGTGCAGCATGGTGGTGGCAGTATCATGCTTTCGGGGTGCTTTTCTTCAGCTGGAACTGGGGCTTTAGTCAAGGTAGAGGGAATTCTGAACAGTTCCAAATACCAGTCACTTTTGGCCCAAAACCTTCAGGTGTTTGTTAGAAAGCCGAAGATGAAGAGGAATTTCACCTTTCAACATGACAATGACCTCAAGCATCCATACTAATCAACAAAAGAATGGCTTCACCAGAAGACAATTAAACTTTTGGAATGGCCCAGCTAGAGCCCAGACCTAAATCCAATAGAAAATCTGTGGGGTGAACTGATGAGGGCTGTGCACAAGAGATGCCCTCGAAATCTGACAGATTTGGAGCACTTTTGCAAGGAAGAGTGAGCAAATATTGCCAAGTCATGATGTGCCATGCTGATAGACTCCTACCCAAGAAGACTGAATGCTGTAATAAAATCAAAAGGTGCTTCAACAAAGTATTAGTTTAAGGGTGTTCACACACAACAAAGTATTAGTTTAAGGGTGTGCACACTTATGTAACCAGCATATTGTACGTTTTTTTTTTATATTTTTCCCCTAACGGATTTGTTTGTTTTTCAATTGAATTGTACAGGTTATAGGTCACATTAAAGGTGGTAAAAGTTTTGAAATGATTTATTGTGATCTCATTTTTTATATCACAAAAACCTAGTATTTTAACAGGGGTTTATAAACTTTTTATATCCACTATGCATTATTTTCAGTAAAACAAATGGCAAAAGCAGATCATCTAAATGTCTGTATGAAACTACCAGAGCTACCCAATAATGATGGACAACTTCTGTGTAACCATAAGAAATATTATAGTAAATTTCTCAGAATACTATACCTTAGCATTCAGCTATAAAACATGCTTAGAAGGTGGTTCCAAATGTAAACATATTTGCTCAACTTTATCTTCTTGTAATGCAGTTTACTGCATACAAGTCTAAATGGGGGGGGGGGGGGTTACAAGTCAGTGGAAAGAAATCTTCTATAGCAATCACTGTACTCAGCATTCTCAGCAGAAGTGTACTACATCACCCAAAATGAAACCCACCTATAATTCAAATGCACAGGTCACAGGGACCTGTCTTTGAAAATAAACTGTATTGTATTATGGAACTTTTAGGTAATAACAATATGATGCTCTGCTACTATGCCTAACACTACAATTCCAAACTCAAGAGTTTCTGTTGCAGCACACAAATTTAACTATGCAGCTTTAGTGAAATAATGGCATCATAGCCATGGCAAGTTACAACTGGAAAAAATGTTTCTTTTTACAGATGAAATATAATTTGTACTTCCAATGTAGTGAAAACAAGGAAGTATTTTAGGCCATTATTTTACTCTGTGTACTGAGCAGAACTTTTATCACATTACCTGCCCTGAAAAGAGAGTATACTGCAAAATGTCAGAATAGCAGTAAAGGCACTGTCACGTGACCTAAAGTCATCAGGGCCTGTCTTTGAAAGGCTATATCTGTGTCCCCCTTTGAGATATCATTATATACCTTCAGTTAATAGAATTCAGTGAATAACATTCCTAAGACTGCAATGCTAACCACAGAGCTTTTACTGCAACACACCTATGAATGTGACCTCACAGCTTTAGCCCCTTGAAAGCATTACATTGCAATAACACTGCATGTAGAAACTGAAAAATATATGTTTTCTTGTGATAAGTGCAGTATTTTTACTTCTGAAAAAGTAGACATTATTAGATATATATTCTAGACATTAGTTTTACCTAGTCTTTTGTGCATAGGTCAAATTTCCACTGGGTGGAAAGCAAGCAAAGTGCCACACTGTGACAACAAAAGCCCCCTGAAATGCCATACTTATTTACATACTTACATATAGGACTCTATATGCCAGTGCTCCGAAGGAAGTTCACAATAAATATAGGGACTTCTAATAAGATACCTTGGTATAAAACATGCACATACTTCCCTAGTGGAATGTATCCCTTCTGAGAGGGTATACTACCTCTGCTTGTGAAGGCATCACAAAAATATAATGGCCACATTGCTCAGAGACCCCCCCCTCCACCAACAAACCATATAAGCTGTCATTCTGAAGTGATCCTGTAACTGCCATTTTCTTTCATACATTACCTGCCTCCCAAAATGATACCCTTATTCTATATACATCCAATGTCTCTTTGAAAAGAAATTGAAAAATATAATGTTCACAGTATCATATTTCAAATTGCTGCTCTTGGACATATACACTGACCCAAAACAAACTCTATCATTTTTATTTGACAGTGATCATGTAGTAAGCTTGGTCTTTCACGTGCAGTGTGTCTCCTCACCTTCTTGTCCAAAAGGTCAACTACCATCTGTGTACAACTCTGATGTTTGTAACACTCTATTGCTCTTCTTCACATATTCATGCATTTCTTCCCCCAAACTTGCCATATCAGTGATTGTTTTGCATGTATCATGTAAATGCCACTTGCTTTCATACAAAGCCTGCTCCCTACAAACAGAGGGACACTTTTGATAATCACCTCTCATCTTTGATTACCAAATGTGATGAAATGACAGCCATAGTAATGTATTTTCAGTGCCTGCTATATGGTACCCCACCCCCTACATAATCATACATGTAGCCCTTTACTTTTGTCTATTGATGGCTCATCAACAGATAACCTCTTCCTGTAATCACCTGTGATCAACAAATGTAGTAAAAAAATTGTCACAGAAATGTATTTTGAGTTTAGGTGCAAGGCTCAAGCATCATGCTATAGGGGCCACTCCCCAACATTGATCATGGTGAAAGTAAATAAAATGCCTATACTGCTGCATACGTTGTCCACTGTTACTGTTGCCAACAGTTGTATTTGTTTTTCTGCCAGAAATTAAAATAAAAGGAATGTCTTTGCAATTTGGGGTTCTAAACCCCTTTCCTTATTATATGTCTTTCTGACATGGGTGGATGCTCAGTACTCGTGACGGCACTGCTGAGTTCCTTGCCTTATTTTATGATTTGTCTTCACTCTATCTGAATGTGATCACTGCCAAGTAGACAGCACTAGAAAATCTAAAGCTACATTTATAAAGTTCTTTGTAAACTGGATAAACCACACCTACTTATGACTTCCAACTTCCTCATTTTTCCTGTGTACAAGCAGAAAATCATTTCCTTTTTACTAGACAGTACTAATTGGCTTAATCTTGGAAGAAACTCAACTCCTAGTAATTCTTCACTTATTAGTGACCAAACCTTGAAACTATTTTATATACTTTTCTTTCCTATCATCAACTTAAAGGCTTACATTAAAAGGCAAGAAGCTTTACATTTAAATCCTGCTGTGGACTTGCAATGCATGTGTGAAATATAATCAGGAACTATTCATGTAAATAAATCTTGGCACATTGCAAAACAAAGCTTGTTAGTAAAGACTTAAGCTTTACACAACTGTGAAGACCATCTGTAAGAATGAAGTGAACAGATAGGCCCATGTATTAATTTCTGCTTCCCCTTTTTTAAATATTGTGCATCCATCTCATAGCTTAAGATCTTTCTGAACTGATGTTTCAAAAAAAAAGTGTATGGTACATTGAAATAGGCATATTATACAAAAGCAACCTGAATCTGCAGGTCTCATCCTTCCGTCTCAAGACATAAAATAATAAGAGACAAAGACCATGAATAAATTTTAAAACATTGGCAACATTTCAGTCAGAACAGTAGTAGAATAACAGAATTTGCACCAAAATGTATTTTATAAATAAGACGTATTATCTAGCATTGGTTGATTACTATAATCCATAAGTAAATTGAGTCCCTGTCATAGGTTCATAGGTTCATAGGTAGGTACTAGGCTATGGCCCTAGGGCCCATACAAGCCTAGCCAAAAAATGTACCCTGGCTTTCGCCACCCAAGAAAATTATTTTCCTGTGCCCCTGTCGAGTAGAGCCACAGAAGTGATCCCCGGGGTGAATTTCCCATTTCCCATCCAATCATCAAGATTTTTCTCAAACAGTGCTAATGAGGAGCTCTGTTTGACATAGATAGGTAGTCTGTTCCAGAGTATGGGAAGACTCTGGGGAAGGAATCTATCCCTCCAGCATGTTCTGTTTATTGTGGTGACAAGATTTAGGTTCCTAGAGCGTGTAGCTCGGAGGGATTGGGATTTCTTTAAGTGGAGCATGTCCAACAGCTCTGGGTTTGACATAGCTTTGTATGTTAGGCAGAGATCGCCTCTGAGTAGGCGATATGCAATGGAGTAAAGCTGTAGTTTTTTGAGACGGTCTGCATAGGGCATCTGTTTGAGGCCAGTAATTCTCTTTGTGAGGTATTTCTGTGGTCTTTCCAGTTGTTGTAGATGTCTTGTGAGGTACATACCAAAAGGGGCGTTGTACTCTATAATGGGTCTAATGAATGATGAGTAGAGGGGAACAATGACCTCTTTTTTCTGGATGAGAATCCTTTTGTGATGAGATGAGCCACGTAGAAGGATTTCCTGACCACTGTGGTGATGTGATTATCAAAGGAGAGACTACTGTCCACCTGTGTCCCAAGGTCTCTTATCACATTTTCGGCATTAAGTAGACTACCAGCTATGTGGTAGTTCATGGGTACAGAGTTTTTACCAAAGGGGATGACAATACACTTTTTGGCATTGAGCTTCAGGCTATGGCTTTGACACCAGGTATCTGTCTCAGTGAGGCCCTTTTGTAGTTTGTCCACATCGTTAGGAGTTTCGATTATGGCTCCTAGTTTGCAGTCATCTGCAAACTTTGTTAGCCAAAGACCTTCTGTGTTGGCCTGCACTTCAGAGAAGTAGATACTAAACAGGAGAGGACCCAGGACTGAACCCTGTGGTACTCCACTTGTCACTGGTCTGATGTCAGATTTGGAATCCGCTACTTTCACAGTGTGGGTTCTGTCCGTGAGCCAGTTGGCAACCCATCTTGTGACATAGGGATTTATGCCTAGTTTAGTGAGCTTATCTATAATTCCAGAGTGGGGGATGGTGTCGAAAGCCTTGGCGAGATCTAGGTAAGCTGTGTGAACCATTTTACCCTCATCTATGGCTTTGGTGACTGCTTCAAAGAAGTCAATCAGGTTTAGGAGACATGATCTGCCTTTTACAAATGCAAACTGGTTAGGGTCCAGAGTTTGGAGATTACCAATGTCTTTGTTTATGAGTTCCACGATGATACGTTCCATAGCCTTGCAGACCAGGCTCGTCAGGCTAATGGGGCGGTAGTTCCTGGGGTCCGTCATGGTTCCCTCATTGTGGAGTGGCATAACCGTCACGGTGCACCATTCAGTGGGTACAAAGCCTGAGGTGAGGCTATGATTGAACATGGTACTTAGGAAGGGTGCCAGTTCATTCTGTAGTTCGTGTAGAACGCAGCCTGGGATATTATCAGGTCCCATGGATGCTGTGTTCTTGGCTTTGGAGAGTGTGTTTTTTACCTGTGCAGCCATGATTATAGGAACTTTGCATTCTTCCGGTATAGAGATGGGCCCTCTAGGGGGTGAGAGGGGGTAAAGTTAGCACTGAACCTATCTGCTAGGATGTTGGCAATATCAGTTGGTTCTGTATATTTAGTGCCATTGTGCTGTAACTCAGAGCAGATCTGAGTGTTCCCATTTAGATTCTTGACATAGCTATAGAATGCTTTGTGGTTGTCTTTAGAGTCAGTGGCAATTTTGTTTTCGTAACTAGCTTTGGAGGATTTTATGAGGGATCTCAGCTTCTTACTGAGGCTGACCAGGGAGTTCCTCCAGTCATAGGATTTTACTCTTTTTTGCAACAGTTTCTTTCCTCTGTTGTAGAGTTTGTTTATGGCAGAGGGCCACCAGATTGGCTTCCTTTTTTTGGAGGATAACATCTTGGTTCTATTAGGGATAGCATGATCCATGCACTCGTGTAAGTGCTTATAAAGTGCATTTGTGTGGGATTTGGCAGTCATACCTCTATTGTCCGTCTGCATGGGTGTCATGAAGTTTGCCACTTCTGTCTTAAGAAGTGTGACGTTGGCTTTGGAGAAGTTTTTTACGATGGTTTCCCTAATTGGGGGTGGGGTTGGGATGTGGATGTCTAGGCTGATCAGCTTGTGGTCAGATCTGACCAACAAGGAATTGACCTCTGGTGTGGAACACCGGTTTCCCATGTTGGTAATGACCAGGTCTAGGATATTGCTGCCCCTGGTGGGGGTGTGAATAAGTTGATCCAAGGCATTGGAATTTATGAATTCTAGAAAACGTTGAGCAAAAGATTTGGTACATGAGTAGTTTTCTCAGTTAATGGTGGGGTAGTTGAAATCTCCCATTATTAGGGTGTTGGATTGTACCCTAATACTTTCCAGTGTATCAAGAAATGAGGAGTGTGAATCTTGGGGCATGGTGGGGGGTCTGTAGCAAGCTACAATTTGGATTGCGGTCTTGCTCAGAGTTAGTTGCACTTGGATAATCTCAGATGCATTATGCTGTGCAACTAGCCTGGAGGTGTGGATATCCTTAATGAATATGGACACGCCTCCGCCTTTAGTGCTTCTTTCTGGGTTAGGTGGCCGAAAGGTGTGGTATGAATTGAAGCCTGGTAATGCAGGGGTGCTCTCTGGAGCTTTGAACCACGTCTCTGTCACTGCACAGATGTCAATGTTCTCCATTTTAAGGAGTGCCTCGAGTGAGTGCATTTTGAGGTTTAGACTTCTAGCATTGAGTAGCATTACCCTCAGATTTTGCTTGCTTGTACCTGTTATGGTGGTGAATTTGTCATTTGAACCTTGCCTAAAAAAGGCACTATAGGGGTGGCAAGAACCTTAGCCAGTATCCGGAATCCTAAGGGCGACAGGTGCAGGCCATCTCTGGCAAAGCATCGTGGACTTATAGGAACAGATACTTTCTAAGCGACAAATCAAAAATTGAGTTAAAATAAAGGAAGTTCAAAAGGCATTGCTTAACCAACAGTTCCTGAATTTTCCTTATTTGACACTATACCCCTGATCAGGACTAGCATAGTTCCTTCATTAAGGATGCTCTTTTGAACAGCACATTTTGAAATTGAATAAATGAATAGTTATATTAGTTGCCCCAGCCAGGAGAAAATGCATAAGGACTTTTGAACCTTTACAAAAATCCAAGTGAAGACAGGATTTTATTTAAAAAAACTGAATACATTCCACTATTAATAAAAACTACCAAACAATAAAAAACAAAAGTATCACAATTTGCATACATCAGGCTAGGCTGTGGATTTATTTCCTCAATTCTTTGATGTATATTTCTTGCATGTCTACAGTTACTTTCGAGTATCAGATGGCAAACAAGTCATTACTAAAAATACTTGGCCCTCCACAAAATGCAGTGTGCAATCTCAAAGAACATGCCCAAGTCAGTCAACTTGAAAGCAAAAACATACCTTTTTTTTTAATTAAGCCAACATCAGCAATTGAAAAGTCACTCTAGGAAGTAATTCATACTGCTTTCCCACAAAAACAGACACCAAAATGTAACAACATCTAAAGAATTTTTGCCTGAAAAAAATGTATGTCTAAACCAGGTGTACAAGGAAATGTATTTGCAGATAGTAAAAAACATGCCATGCACAGCCGGCAAAAGTCAGAAACTTGACCTTCTACCTAGACAGAGCAGCCACTTTTGCATTCACAAACTGACCAATGGAGTTATAGTTTGTAGAGTTGTTCACCCACATAAACCCTTTATCACAGAATAGACTTTGGTAAAGTGAGCTGATCTGAGTTCCAACCATGGCTGTCCAGAGTACTGCTCATTGGCGAGACAAAGTACTATTCACTGCCTACTTCATGGCTAACTTCTGTCATGTGTCAACTGCAGACTACAAAAAATACCTGGTGTGGATACTCTCTGTTAAGAAAATGTCCAGAAAACCAAAATTCTTTTTTGAAAGAATTTTTGTTAACTGGGTAAGCCCAGTGATCATAGTAACCCTTTTCAGGGATGACTCGAGAGTGCCTTTTCTCTATAAACTGACAACCTTAGAGTCACACAGTGTACAGGAATCATGTCATTTACAGCTTAAATATCTAATCCTAATACTTTGAGTAGAGCACTACAGAGTGGCCATGCATTGGCATACATACAGGATTTTTGGGGAATAGAGAAGACAGGTTGCGATATAAAGTGATATAGTTGACTTGCAGCTCGACAACATGTGGTCACAGCAGCAAAAGGAGAAGGTGCATGCCCCTGTCCCTCAGTCTAAATCCACTACTGATCTGGACCAGTTGCAACTAGTCCTGTTTAAGGTATGACCTGGGCCGCAAGGCGAATGGAGCTACAGCAACCAGTTAAGGCAATCAATATGATGTGCACATATAACACTGTTTTACAAAGTACAACTAATTTACAGAATATATAATGAACACAGCAGGAGACAGACTATCTAATGGTCTTTTGATCCAATGCACAGAAGTTCAAGCAGAACATTGCTAAAACCCTAATGACAAAAGACCAACTGCAGAAAGACCAAAGTCAAAAGGTGAAATGGCAAACACCTGACAACATATATATGGCCAAAGCATAAAATATTCAACATTTCAGTTTGTAAAACACACTGAAAGACTTGATGCCAACAAAACTCTGTCAACTTACAAAGGCAATTCTGACCTGAATTCCATTCTAATATCAAGTGACACTATCTCTGTACTGCTTTAAAATATTCTTATGAACATTTTCAGAAAACACCCTCTGATAATCCCACTTATATTTTGTTTTGCCCAGTTTAAGTACCCTTTAGGGAAAGTGGGCAAAAGAATCTTGACTGTAGGCATACATTTCAGAGTATGTGCAATATGTATTATTTTGCTATAAAATAAAATTTATTTATTTATTTATTTATGTAGCATTTGTTTACTAGGATAGTCCAGCTGGACCACTAGTGTCCATTTTCAGTGGAGTCCTGGAGAGAAAAGCTCCATACATTAAGAAACTACACTGGTTATACATAGTATTAATAGTAGGTTATAGAGTAACATGGAAGAGGCAGTTGAGTAACATGCTATAAGATGGCTAATAATTATAAAGGATACAAAGTTTGAGTACAGTATATAAGTGTAACAGTTTCATGGAAGAGCATAGGTACAATATATGTGCAAGGCTTTATCATAGTAGAAGATAGTCACTCTATATACAATTTATACACAAGGCAACTGTAGAGCAATATACAGGTGTGACACAGAAGCTGAGGGAGGTTGGCTACTGTGCTGGGTTTGCATTCAGGAGGGTGTATTGCAGTTGCATAGAGACTTGGAAAAGAGGTATGATTTAATGAGATTTTTGAAAGTAGTGGAACAGTTCTGTAGTCTGAGGTCAGGAGGTAGGATATTTCATGACTATGAAAATGATAGAAAATGCTTGTTTTTTCTTAAAAATAGCATTATTTTTGTTTTTTGTTTCATAAGAACAATCAAATAATAAGAATCCAGTAAGCCAGGAACCTGCCAAATAAAACCAAAAATCCAAGAAAAATGCAGTATATACGGAGAGAATAGTCCACTGAAACCACTTGTAATAAGCCAAAAGCGTTTATTCACTTGTTCACAAAACAAAATACAAAATAAAACACATCCACATGAACGCCTTTTTAGATACCAAAACAGCGTTTTCGTCTATTCATTGACTTCATCAGATGACCAGTATATCCTTCTAAACTATCAATTTATATATATGTGTGCCTCTTAATTACCTATCCAATAGCATTCATTATCTAGTTAAATATTAATCAATTAACAAAATTGTTTAAAACTTGTGTTTAAAACCTTTTGAATGTTCAATTCATAAGTATTCTATGTTAAAAAACAAAAAAAAAATAACAAAAAAAACTGCCCCTTTCAAAACAAATATAAATATAGTATAATAGTTTATTTATTAAATAGTTTCTCTATTAAAAAAAAAATATATATATATATTATAAACACTATTTATTAAAAACACTAATTATTAAATGAAGTCAATGAATAGATGAAAACACTGTTTTGGTATCTAAAAGGGCGTTCATGTGGATGTGTTTTATTTTGGATTTTGTTTCATGAACAAGTGAATAAACGCTTTTGGCTTATTACAAGTGGTTTCAGTGGACTATTCTCTCCGTATATACTGCATTTTTCTTGGATTTTTGGTTTTATTTGGCAGTTTCCTGACTTACTGGATTCTTGGGAATTTGGTGGAACGGAGATGAATACACCACCGCATCTGAAAGTGAAGGGACAGGATGACGTGGGCCAAACGCGCAAGGTCATAGGCCAACTCACCGAGCTGATAGATTTACTCACCCCACTTAGTCAATCCTTAGTGGGGATATGTAGCAACCTAGCCCAAATACGAGTTCCTGGAACTGGAAGTAACCACAAAGAACTAAATAATGGTGAACAAGGGGAGCTTATTGGCGTGTCTTCTGGTGTCGGCGACCTTGGTAGAGACAATGGTGGAACTTTCAACCCTGCTTTCACACCAAATATTTTGAAAGTGGCGGAGAAAGGATCTAATATTAATAAAGGCAGAAATGCCGAATCTCATCATGATAATACAAACATTGAGGGGGCGATGGTTGCAGGTACTGTAAAATCTATTAATTATAAGGAGACTAAAGACTGGCTACGTACTAAACCTACGTTTAACATAACTGGTAATGGCAAACTACCTATACTGGATGGGACTTATAAAAACAAATTGGACGAACTTTCTAAACTGATGTTTAAGTATAAGTCACTAGAGATAGAGAATGAATATTTAAAGGAATGTATTTCTAGGGAAATTGTTCCCAAGGGATTACGTGTATACAAATTCCCTAACAATGTTACACCAGGCTCTGTCTTTTATGAAGAACTTGTTGAAGTATTTAATAAATGTGGCTTAGATGTACTTAAATTGATTATTAGAGAGAATATCAGAACACAAGAAGTTATTCAAAAAGATATAGGGCAGGATTCACGAAGCCTCCATGTAAGAGTTATAACTCTTACATGGAGGCTGCAGTTAAACAGAGTGATGTCAGCATGCTTTGCATATTCATGAGAGCATGCTGAATCACACCTAAGGCTAACACGGTCCATGTAAGACAGTAGGGGGCGTGTCCGTAGGCCGAGCCCTGTAAGCGGACACGCCCCCAGAAGAGTAAAAGTGCCCAAAGTAAACACCCACGACAGAGTCCACGGAAATGTGAATAAACACAACACAACACATGCCCCCACAGACTATGAACAGAAAATATATAAATAAACATGTTATATATTTTTTTAAATTGTAAAAATGTTTAACCATGAGTGCGCTCGTTTGCGCGGGCGTGCCCGCTACAGTTAGCAGTCAGTGGGAAAGCATATAAAAACTAAATATGCAAAGTAAGCCAAGAAGCAATAGCATAGCGGTAGAGATGTTGGCTGAAGAGCAGGCATTTATGGTTCGAGCCCCCACAACACCAATTTTTATTTTTAGCAAAATAAGCACGAAACAAGTCCCTGACAAATATGTACACATAAAACCACATTTTATGTAAAATGTAATGAAATAGCCCATTTATATTGAAGAAATGTGAGGTAACAAAAGAATAAAAAATGCCAGATGTGCCCATAGCTGAGCTACAGTTTAACAGGGTGAGTGCATCTGCCCGTACGTGAGCAGTGGTTTAACTGGTGCAAAATGAGTGCCCGTAGCTGAGCAGTGGTTTAACACGCTGAATCTAAGTGCCCCTAGCTGAGCTGAGCGTAATATGCGTGCCAATAGCCAAATGAGGCGTAAACCAGCGTACCCCGTTTGCGCGGAGCTGCGCCAGCAAACAAGCTAACCGACGGGCAACGTTGAGCAAGCCGTATCAAAACTGCCTTTACACAGACACACCCCTCAGCATGTCTAGACAGTCATGAAAAATAAAAAGTAGTGGCCAGGTTCGAACCCAGGATACTATACACCATAGTCAAGGTACCAAACCACTAAGCCATGACAGCAGTACCTATAAATGCAATAATAGCTAATATATAGGAATGAATACAAACTGGAGCATGACAATGCAGGTTTACTGAAGATGATACAATTCCAAAATGGCCAATCACAGATATGTGCGGGAAAACGGACTATATAAGCCCCATAGGTGGGAATACACAGCATAAACGATTGTAGAACTGAACTGCAGGCAGAATGACAGGAGTAGGAGAGGGTAGTTGCTTTCGAGCACAGAGGTGGGGCGTTGAGGAGTCCAGGTACATGGTCTGGCTCCTAGTCCACAATCATGAGGCCCAACTCATGCAGGGCCAGGTCCTCTGGGGAGCATACAGAGCTGAGGCGTGGGACCGGTTGGCTCATGATCTCACCAGTGCCACAGGGATTCCAAGGACAGGTGAGCAGGTCCGTCACCACCATGCGGACCTGAAGAGACGCAAGCAGGACCAACTGAACCTTTGTATCCAGGAGGCCCGGCAAATGCCCAACACCCCACTACTGAGTAAGTTACATTTAATTATGTATGTAAGAAATTAAACTAGCTGATATTATGGAGATGTGTATTCCAATATTACTTCATTTATATTACAGCTGCAGGTGTCCGTTCTGCGAACCGCAGAGCCTATGGCGATAGGCTGGCACGGTTGCGCCACCAGGCAGGTCAGTAATCCACTACCAGTAACTGTAAAGAAATATAAAAGTATGACAGTCAGCAAAAGGGTGCAGTGTAGTCACTAAGGAATAAAATGTGCAAGTAACAGTGTGAAAGTGTCTGAAAGTATTGCTTGATTACAAAGTGTGTTTCAGCCTGTAAGCCAAACAGAAAAATGAAAATGTCTGGCATAAATTCTGAAATAAAAATGCCCCACCTGTAAGAAAATAGTACACAACCTGCAGCAGGCTGAAAAGTATAGCTGCAGAAGATGATGAAATCACATGTGTGAAATATATCCCTGTTGAAATACTGAAACATGACAGAAGTGAGACTGCCGGAAAGGATTGTAATAACTACAGGTAAAACATGTCAATAAAGCCTAGAAGTAAGTACCATCCTGAATAGTAAAATGAAAACAAGTGAGAGAGTGTGAGAAAGTGTCATGAATCCAGCAATACAGTAGTAATAACCCCTGAATAAAGTATACTGCAGTCAAGACAGAATGAAATGCATGTGAGAATCCAAACCAAACAGCAAAATCTGTTCAAAGTGTTGCTGCATCTGGAATGTGTATCCCAAAATCTGGATATGTTGCTCTCAGTCTGCAATATGCAGATAGTATGATTGTCTGATATACCAAACATCCACACTTGTCTACAGCTATATAAAGCAAATGTAGCAGGATGATGTAGCTGAACAAAGCTAGATATGAAATGTGTATGAAGAACAATAAAATGTATATTTGTGTTGCAGTAACAGTCCTATCACCAAGTTGAAATAGTTATCATATAGGAAACTGTAGTTAGAACAGTAGTGTGTATATATCTGTAGCTATTAGAACTGTACAGCATATGTATTGGTATTTGAAGGTGTTAATATTATTTTCTTCACCCCACCCTATAACCACATATAACCCATTCCACGTGAAAATGGTATGTGCAATCACAATTAACACCCCTGGACGTTTGTCCTGTTGGGTCATATATATTTGCATGTCCGTTGATGCATCTGCCCTGTTCATACATCCAAACCTGATGGCCTGTTGCCATCAATTAACCCTGCATGTTGTTGGACTGTGTATTGCTGTTCAAATTATGCATGTGTTATGAATGCTGTTCAATGGTGTGAATATCTGGGTGTTTGGTTAATGGGAATACTAATGCATGCTGTTACAACTAATTGTGAATGGTATTATGTGTCACTAACCCAAACTATCATGACATAATGCAAAACATAGAACGACAGGGAAGGCGGGTTCCAGCGGACCCACCTCTCCCACCTCAGCTGGCGAGTGCACCTGGCACTAGTGCCGAGTCTGGACCCTCCTCCGGTGGCCCTGTGCCACCTGCGGGTGGAAGCGCTGCAGGGGATGGGGCTCGCCCCCCCCCCCTGCAAGTGTGGCCGGAGGAGAACCACCACTCACCCTCCGTAGCGTCTGGACTGTGGTGCGTAGGGAGATTCGGGACTCTGTTCTCGAGCCCCTACGCCAGCTTGAGGCATGGGTGGCACAACTTACGGGCATGCCTGTTGCCCGGCCTACACAGCCCCCAGCACAGCCCCGTCCTGGGCAGTGAAGGAACAGTGGCAACTGCCTATGGGTGGGGATATCAGTTCCACTGTTGCCATCTGTGGGCTCATGGGCTCTGGATATCCAAACCTCCGTTCCCGTCAATTGTGTAACCCCCCCACACATGTCATACACTGCCCCTGTATGCGTCTTGTTTGTCTTGTCTGTTTACCTATCCAACCTACCTCCCCAGCTGTACCGACTTCCTTCACCTGACATACCACTCTCACCTGAAAAAAAAAGGGCACTCTGTACCCACAAAAAAATTACGCCCCATACATAGCTGCCCATTCCGCACATATGTCTACCAAACATGGAAACTATCAATTACAATTGGCTGTACAACAAGTATTACTGTTGTCCTTAAACCTCTCTCAGGGGTGGAAGGTATTAAATGTCACACCAAATTACAAACATATGCACAGCTGTTGCTGATGAAGGAATGGGCAGCTATGGGCCTTACCTATATCCCTCCTGCAAAACCCAAGCTTGTTTCCCTACTGTCTTACCCTCTTTGTGACCCCTTTTTCACCACTTTCCTGTCTCCCCATTTTCATTTCTTTCAAAGAAAATAGTGCGGGTGTGCGCAAGAGTAAGCACGTTTAAGCGGTTGTAAGCGGGTGTGCGCTTGTGTGTGCGGAGCTAAACGCCAGTGTGCATGCGTGAGCTCCGCCCAAACCAGCACTAACCCGGTTACAACTGCTTAAAAGTGCCTTAGTCACTTTGATTGACAGGTCTTGTAGTCAGTTCAGAAGCAAAATAAAATCCCACTGTCAGTCCCGAACCCAGAACCTTGGAAACAGTAGTCTGCATGACTTACCACAAAGCCATGACTCTTATACAAGAGCATTGTGCTAAAATAAATATATCATGTAATAGTAGGAATGAATGTAAAGGGAATATAGATGTGTAGTACACAAAGCATGTCATTTTGAATTACTGTCAAAACTAGTGGATTTCCATAACAGTAAACAGTAGTCTGCATGACTTACCACGAAGCCATGACTCTTATACAAGAGCATTGTGCTAAAATAAATATATCATGTAATAGTAGGAATGAATGTAAAGGGAATATAGATGTGTAGTACACAAAGCATGTCATTTTGAATTACTGTCAAAACTAGTGGATTTCCATAATAGTAGTGTGTGAACAGAAACAGCCATGCTAGTTGGTAGCTAGTAGGTAATAATGTCACTATAGCACCTTGCAAGCCACACACATACTCACAGCAGGATAATCACTGCCCATACCCCACAACCTCTTACAGGAACACATCCGGACCAAGTAATAAAATATGTGGAGCAAAGGCCCAAAACCAGGGACACATTACAAATAATGTTACAACAAACGCAGACAGTTCAGAGAGTAAAAGGGTCTGCATTTTGTGGGATGTTTGGAAGGGTATGAAGTCTGAAACTTGAACGTTTGTCACTATATTCTGACTTGAGCCCAGAGTGATTTGCCAGAAAAAGCTGTGCATGAGATATTGACCAAAATATGAGGCAGAAATGTGGACAACCTGCAAATATTTGTACACATGAGAGGTCTGACACCACCATATTTGAATAGTTAAGAGCCTAGACATAGCAACAGTGAATGACTTACAGGGATGCCCCACAGACTCCATGTGAAATGTACAAACAGTAGGCAGAAAGGTGTTACAACACATGCAATGGTAACTATGGAGTCCTTAAAGTAATCACCACTTGCATGGCAGAATAAGTGTAGTAATACATATGCTCATGCTAACCCACAGTCACAACTGCAGCATACCAGACAATTTAATGGGTGTATCCCACTGATATGTACCATTCCATTAGGCAGATAACAGATGAACCTGAAAGTCTCTGGGGCCTGCTCAGCAGCATACTCAAGTACCCTAATAGATGTCAAGGCCCACACCATGGCCAGACCACACTGCATGCTGTAACACCCTAGCAGATATAGCAAGCATTCCAAGGTGTGAATGTACATGGAAAATAGGAAAGCTACAGCAGCACACTACAGTCAGGACACCTAGCAGGCATACAAGTAGTGACTGTAAAGGGCAACTATTGAAGCCTTAGCAACAAAGTGCAAGCAAAAGTGAAAGGAAAGCACACATACACACATTAACAGTAGTAGTAGTTGTAGGTGTCAGTGTACATACACAGTTAGTACAGGAAACTGGAAAAATGAATGGAGGAATGTTAATCTACAACACAGCTGGAAATATGAGAGAGATACCAACCTTTACACTCACAGAACATTGTCCACAGCATAACAGCATGGTCCCTGCCTTTAAAATCTGAAAGGGCTACGCCTATCTCACATACCTTTTTATAGCACTGTTCTGAAATCACAGTGAGAACTGCAATCAGTACACAACTGGCTGCATGCAATTAGCAAATGCTGGCTAACAATTGGTGCAGAGGCCATCACATGGGCATATGCAGATACCTACAAAAGTATGCTGTACTCCCAGTCCACACAATCAATAATTTCATTGCACCCTGAGGAGGACGTGAGAGACAGGCAGACAGACAGAGAGAGAGAGAGAGAGACAGAGACAGAGACAGAGACAGAGAAAATTGAAATTAAGCAGACACAAACAAAACTGTTCAGCAACAGCCACCTGAAAGCTGACAACTGGGAAGTGGAGCAGCAGGACAGAAAACCAGACGGCAACACAAGCAGCTGTGACAAACACAGGTAATGTAAAGTAATACTATAAAGATCTACATACTGTGAACCCTCCATATGTGTCATTGGTCTGTATCCATATGTATATGAAGATGTGTAAAGGGCAGGGGACATACAGCAACTATCAGTGAAGGCTGTACATATATTTGTATGTGAGAGCATCTATGTGCACATATCAATGTAGGTTGACTGTAGGTTGTAGTGCAATGTACAAAGTAGGTTTCACAGTTATGTATGTTTAGCAGTATGTTAGTGTGTGTATACAGTATGGTAGACAAACATGTTGATATACCTGTCTATCATATGGATACATATGTATGTCAACATATGTATGTATGTATATATGTAGATATATATATATATATATATATATATATATATATATATATATATATGATATGCATATATGTATACATACATAGAGAGAGATGTAGGAATACATAGACAGATGTAGATAGATAGAATATGTACAAACATATATATGTAATGCACACATACAGATATAGATATATGTAGATACATATACATAGACAGACTGATCTGACTATCTACAGGTATGACTGTATATGACGACCTCAACACACCCTGTCCCACCCACTCTGTCACTCTCACCCCCTCTGTGTCCCCCCCTTTCCACATCTATAGCAATATATGTACATCAATATATATATGTGTATATGTATACACACACATATATATATATATATATATATATATATATATATATATATATATACACATAGATATATCTATATACATATATCTATATACATATATATATATATATATATATAGAGAGAGAGAGAGAGATGTATATAAATTCTGAGTGAGGCACATGTGTAAAGATGTATTGCAACAGGTGCCTGGTGACAAAGGCATGGAGTGAACACCAGTGTCAAAACCGGAGTACCATACCACATTTCAAATCACCTACACCAGTAACCACCAGATATGTGATTGGCTGCCCACCACTGCATGTGTCAGGGGTGAACAGGGTCATAAATGTGTACAATAGTGGCCCCAATGATATTCACAGTGGCACACTATTCCTGGAATACCTGCACATGGTATGTGTCAGCAGACATGGTGTGTCAGCTATGGACATGTAGGTCAGTGTACCCCTCCACACCACATAATGGATGCCATGGTATGGACCTCACATGACAGCTACAGATATGGAGAAGGACACAGTGACATGTACAACACTGTGACAATGCACTCAAACACATTACCAATGCACAGTGACTGACAACACCACAGAGTACACATATACTACCCACATAGAGGTTACCACTCCCGGATTTACATACGTAAGTCACACCCATGACAGATGTCCAACAACCATAGTAACACCTCACACAATCCACAACCTAAATGACTGCTGTGTGTCGTCCATGTCACTGCAATAGAGAGCACATGTGGAGGTAAAAGTTCCTACCCACAGATAAGACATACCCTGCAATAAACCACACAGTGTTAAGAAGCAAGACTCCCCATGAGTACATGTCACACATACCCCTGCTGAATGTTAGTCAGATAGGTAATATGCCATATGAGTCACCCTGTGTAACTGTGTGACAGCAGCAGGTACTATCACACCACATGTGTCACAATCGTCAGGGTAGCAGAACAGTATGCTGCTGTAGTCCCAGGGGCAATAGCATATTGTATAGTATTGTATTGTAATGTAATGTATTGTGTTATATTGTATTGGTATGTTGAGGTGCCTCCTTCGTGGAGTGGAACCACTGCTGCTGTGCGCCAGTGTACAGGTACATATCCTGTAGTCAGGCTAGTGTTACATAGTGCTTCTATATGTGTGTTTAGCTCCTGTCAGAGTTTATGTAGCATGCAACTGGGGATACCATCAGGTCCCAGTCATGTTGTGTATTCTGCTTTCATGAGGGCGGCTCTCACCTGGACATCTGTGATGACAGGGAGGTTACAGTCAGCTGGGATAACTATGTCTTATTTTGGGGGAGAGGGTGGGGTGACACCTGCACTGAACCTGTCTGCGACAATGTTGTCAATATCTGTGGTGTCAGTGATATATTTGCTGTTGTGTACTAACTATGGGCATAGAGGATGGATTCTGACCAGATTGCTAACATAACTGAAGAAGGCGTTCTGGTTATCTGTAGTGTCCCTCTTGATTTCCCTCTCAAAGTTGCCCATGGATGTTTGTATGATGGAAAATAGATCCTTACTAGTGCTGCTCAGACATGCCCTCCCTTTATGGAATTATGCTCTGTCTTGCAGTAGCTTCCATCTTCTGTAATACAATCTGTCTATGGCTGGGGTCCACCAGACAGGATGCTGTCCCTTTGTGGAGAGTGTCTTGGTCATATATGGGATTGCATGATCCATGCATTCTCGGAGATGCCTGTAGAAAGCAATTGTGTAGGGGTCAGCATTGTGGGTTGTATCTGCCACTGGCCCAGTGGGCTGAAAGGATACCATGTCACTGTTACAAAGTGTAAAGTTTGCATCTGTAATGTTATTCACTATAGTCGTTTGTACTGGTGGTGGAGGTGTGATATGTATATCCAGGGCAATTAGTGTGTGGTCAGCTCACAGTAGTTGATGATGTAGCCAATACAGTACCTAGATACAAACCCCCAGAGTGAGGAGGTGCTCTTGACCTGAATCAGTGTTCTGACTGCTGGGGTTTGGTAGTATGTCGTATGGAGTGTGCCAGGTACTGTTGCACAGTTGCTGGCTGAGCACTGATACCTGGCCATTTACATGTGTATCCACCAATAGACAGACAGATGCTATATATGTGAGATATGTTGTATCATAACAGTCGAGTAGCATGTGTAGTATGTGTGCCAAATTCTGCTGACATATATTGCTGATATCAGGTTATTTTCTTTTTCAGGTACATGGCTCACCCGCGGAATCCCACTTACTCCACAGCTGAGGATGAGGAGAGACACCAGAGCCTGGTGCGGGATTATGCAATACTCTTTTTCTGCACCAGCCAGAATCAGCAGGAGAGGGCTGCACTGTGGCAAGACCTGGTCCGTTGGGTAAATGACATAGGCACGCATAATAGGACATATGAGCAGGTACGACATCACTGCAGTGATTTAATCAGAAATGTCCATCAGCATGAGTTGGATATCCACAGGCAACAGGTCGCCACAGGTGGTGGGGTGGCTACACATCCCCCACTCACCAGACTGGAGGGACTACTCATGAGTGTAGTGGCTCCAGTCCGCCAGCAACAACAACAGCAGCAGACATGCATTATGATGGAGGCTGGAGCCACGCAGCAGCAAGACAGTGAGCGTGCAGGTAATATGCCATATGTATAGTTGACTGTTGTGTACACTGGTAGTTAATGCATGTGTGAGGTGTGTCCTTGGTTTGTAGCTGTCACCATAGTATTTAATGTGCAAGTGTGATATCCTCAATATTAGCAGCTGACCTGTGAAAGGCAACTGTTGTACTACTGACCTGTATCATACTCAGTAACAATGGCACAGTTGTGCCCACTGACATTAGTTTCTTCACGTCTGCAGGTCCCTCCGGTGTAACAGCAATGCAGCCTATCCATGCTGGTGAGTGTGTATTAACAATTCCTGTAATAGTCTTGATAGTAATAGTAATATTCGGCTCACTTAGTAGTGCTCTTTGTATGCATGTAGGTGTGTCTGTGTCTGTGTGTTGATATCACGCATACTGAGTACTGTACAATTGTGTGAAACTGTGTGCATGTGTGCATGTGTGCACCTGTGCATGTGCGCATGTGCGCATGTGCGCATGTGCGCATGTGTGCATGTGTGCATGTGTGCACCTGTGCATGTGCACATGTGTGCATGTGCGCATGTGTGCATGTGCATGCATGTGTTCATGTGCATGTGTGCACCTGTGCATGTGCATGTGTGCATGTGTGCATGTGGGCATGTGTGCATGTGTGCATGTGCATGTGTGCATGTGTGCACCTGTGCATGTGTGCATGTGCGCATGTGTGCATGTGTGCACCTGTGCACCTGTGCATGTGTGCATGTGTGCATGTGCGCATGTGTGCATGTGTGCATGTGTGCATGTGTGCACCTGTGCATGTGTGCATGTGTGCATGTGTGCATGTGCGCATGTGTGCATGTGTGCATGTGTGCATCACTGGTAATGTGTAGACATTGTAAACTGTGTTTCCTGTTTCCCTCCCACAGGTTCTGGTCCTGCTCTGGTGTCATGTAGCAGGGAACCTGAATCAGGTGCCATGGGTACTGATAATGATGACATCTGTGTAATGGCACAGGAAGGTATGCCAGGGTCCGCCATTGGTCAGCCGATTGACAGTACACAGCTGTCGACCCCATCAATGCGCACAGTTATCCTGCCAATACACCCTTTGTCACCAATGTCCCTAGGTGATGGACAGCATACAGTGGGCATTGACCAGGGTAATGTGGTATCTGTGGCACATGCCTCCCCACACAGCAGCCATGGGCATGGCCCAGAGATGGTACCACACAGGCAGATGTCCAGGGGTTCTCGTGGGAGCATCCGTGGGCATACTGCCCCTGTCAGACGTGCCCACAGAGGTCTTACAACCTCAGCTATGTTTCGGGCTGTCATGCAGGCACAGTCATGTATGGAACGGTACACCAGACAGGGTCTGAGGGAGCTGACAGCATGTCACACAGCCATGACTGACAGTATGCGTGACATTTCGGCTGCCATCCGTGATTTCACCGATGTCATAGACAGACGTTGTGGGGACATATTAGACCGGTTCCACAACTACATGTCCATGAGCCAGGGTGATGGTGGGCGGTTAAGGCATCGACGTGGCCGTATGCCAGCAACAGCAGCAGCTGGCAGTCGTCACGGACGACAACAGGGCCGCGGCTGCCCCCGTAGTGCCAGCAGCAGCCCCAGCAATGCTGGGTCTGTGCTGTCATCAGACCGCCCCAGGAGACCACCTGCACGTGGCTCTGGCCAGGCCCGACAGGGATCTGTGTTCAGTCAACGAACACCTGCTTCTGATGACAGTACCCAGTCTGGGTTGGTACCGGATACGGTCCGTAGCACCCCTGCAAGGCACAGGTACCGTGTCCGTGGCCAGAGACACTGATCTGTATGACCTGGCAGGTACAGTCTGTGGCTGTCCACAAACACCAGTATATGGCAGCCATGAGGTGGAACTGTGTGCATCCATACACACATGCGAATTGACAACACCTAGGGCTACCGCATACACGCAGACACTGCATCAACATTGCCCCACCTTCTACTGCTGTCCCTCACCAACACACATACACATACATGTCAATCGGTGGTATCGGTGGCTGACTCAGGCATACCAAGTTCACACCCTGTGCATATGATGAAACTGTGCCACCTCCTGCAATCTGTAACAACTGTGCAGGTACAGGTTAACATGTTGCTGATGCACAGGGTGACCACATAGATGTGTAGTAATAGTATCATGTTGTTAACAGTACTGTGTGCTGAATTAATTGTGGGTATATCACAGCATGCCTGATGCAGTAAGGGTGTGATTGTCATGTACTGTTGTCTACACCTATGGTAAGTACCATAGTGTATCATCTGCACATGTTGGCATACTGGTGGTAATGATGTCAACAGAAGGCTACATACATAGGTAGCACAGGGGATAAGGTAATGAATGTAGTAATACGCAATGATGGACATGTAAACTGCAAGTGGCATGTTGCCCACACTGGACTCTGCAATGCGGATGTATGAGGATGTTGATATGTGTGCAGTACTACACGACTGGTACAGGACACACAGGAGCACCCTAGCACTGCAAGCTCACATCTCATACCATGCTAGACAGCCCCAACACACAAAACTAACTGTCACAGGAGGGAGAGTCCCCATATATGTCAGGGATACTGTGGTGGCAGGCCAGGTAGCATACATCCTACTAAGTATGGAACCAGTGAGTGAAGGCTCAGTGTCTGTTATTTGACATGTGTATTACTGCAGGTATGAGCACATGGGTTTCCATCCAGTTATTGTACATCCTGACAGTACATGGTCTGTACACTTGTGTGCACTGAGACTGGACCCTAGCCATCTGACCCGTGTATTTCCATGTACATGTGCATAGTGCCTGCATATTTGCAGTGTTACCTACTGGAAGTGGTACAGCTTGTTTGTTGTACAATGGACTACATGCAGCCCTGTTTACTGTAGCTTTATTTGCATGCATGTTTGCTTGCAATTACCCTGGAATACTAATCACACCTGCAATGCATAGTTATAGAGCTTCTGTGGACTCCTAGTGCCATCTGCATAGCTTACTATATGTATGTCCATGTCTCACTTGACAGAATGTCACTGTTTGTCCTGTTCACATGTACATTGCCTGTGACACACTGCATATGACTTACCTGGCATGTGTCCACATGAGCAGTCATATATGCTACTGCTAACTAATCACAGGCACTACACCTTCACATATTCATTTTCTGTTGAACCACCTGCTTCGCTAGAGACGGCCTGCACCTGTCACCCCTGGGCTTTCAGATATTGGCAAAGGCTCTTGCTACCCCCATAGTGCCTATGTTAGGCGAGGCTCAAATGATAAACCCACCTTCATAGGTATCACAAGGGATAAGAAACTAAGAGTAATGCTACCCAACGCCAGAAGTCTAAACCTCAAGATGCATGCACCCGAAACTCTCCTTGGCATGGAGAACATCGATATCTGTGCAGTAACAGATGCCTGGTTCAGGGCTACTGAGAGCACACCAGCACTACCAGGTTTAACCTCATACCATGCTTTTCAGCCCCAAAACGTGGAACGAACCACAAATGGAGGGGGAGTATTGATATTCATCAAAGATACCCACACCTCCAGGTTGGTGGCAAAGCACCAAGCATCAGAGACTATCCATGTGCAACTAACAATGGGTGAAACTGCCTTCCAAGTTATAGCCTGCTACAGACCACCCTCCCAAACCCAAGAACTGCACTCAGCCATCCTGTGAACAGTGGAAATATGAAGGTCTCTCCAAACACCATTATATTGGGCGACGTCAACTACCCAAACATGGACTGGGAGCATGACTCTAGCTCCAACACCCTAGGCCAAAGATTCCTAGAATATATGAGCTCAAATGCTATGGAACAACTTGTTACCACTCCCACAAGAAGGGGAAACATACTGGACCTGATCATCACTAACATGGGGACTCTATGCTCCAGACCAGAAGTGTATCCCTCACTGGTAAGATCGGACCATAAACTAATCTCACTGGATATTCACATCCCGACCCCACCCCCTGCCCAGAACACCACAGTGAACAACTTCTCTAAAGCAAATTCACACTCCTCAAAACTGAGGTGGAAACCTTCAAAGCCCCCGGGCCTGTGGAAACTACAGACCAGACCGCAGATTCCTCTATAAACGCATTCTATGGACACCTTCAGGAATGTATGGATCATGTGATCCCGAATAAAACGAAGACCCAATCCTCCAAAGGCAGACGTCCTGTCTGTTGGACCCCAGCCATAAACAAACTACACAATAGATGGAGGAAGCTACTAAATGATACAGCAAATTCACAAATAGGGAAGGCATCACTGATCAGTATTAGCAAATAACTACAGGCACTCATAAGATTGTCTAAGGCCAGCTTCGAGAGAAATTGCACAGGACACTAAGGATAATCACAAGGCTTTCTTTAGTTATGTTAGGAACCTGGGTGGTAATTCCCAGATATGCTCAGAGGTAGTCCAAAATGTCAATAGAAACACCAAACCCACAGACATTGCCAACATTCTAGCTGACAGGTTCAGTGCAAACTTCTCACCCCCCTCCACACTGAAAGGGCAAATATGTATCCCAGCAGAGTGCTGCCCCCCTGAAATCTCAGATGCTCAGGTAAGAGCCGCCCTCTCCAAAGCAATACACACTGCATCAATGGGACGAGACAGTGTCCCGGCTGTGTCCTACATGACCACCAAGACGTGCTACTACCAAACATAAACCTACTGTTCAATCCCAGCCTTACTACAGGATATGTGTCCAAAGTGTGGCGTACAGCAACAGTGGTCCCTCTACAGAAAGGTGGTGCCTCAACGGATCCTGGACACTATCACCCCATAAGCCACACTAGCTTGGTCTGCAGAGCTATGGAAAGGATCATCATGGACCACATAAATATAGATATTGCGGACCTACAGACACTGGTTCATGCCCAGTTTGGCTTTGTTAAGGGCAGATCCTGCCTCTCAAACCTGGTTGATTTCTTTGAAACAGTCACCAAGGCCATTGACGAGGGAAGGTGGTTCACACAGCCTACCTGGACCTCAAAAGCCTTCAAAACAATACCCCACTCGGGCATTCTAGAGAAGCTCACCAGCTTAAATATAAGCCCCTATGTCACTAGATGGATTGCACACTGGCTCAAGGACAGAACCCACATGGTTAGAATTGCTGGAGCCATGCCAGACTCCAAACCAGTTACGAGTTGTGTCCCACAAGGCTCAGTCCTGGGACCTCTCTTGTTTGGTATATATTTATCGGAGGTACAGGCCAACACGGAAGGACTGTGGCTGACCAAATATGCAGATGACCGCAAACTGGCCGCCATAATCGACTCTCCAGCTGACACAAGCATCTCCCAAAGGGGCATCATAGAAACAGACAACTTGTGCCAGAGCCATGGCCTCCAGCTGAATGCAAAAGTGTGTATAGTCATCCCCTTTGGCAAAAACAAAGTGCCCACAAAGTACCACATAGGTGGTACTCCATTATGTACAGAAGAAGTAATTAGGGACCTGGGGACCCAAGTTGATAGCAATCTCTCATTTGACAACCACGTGGCCAAAGTGGTTAGAAAGACATTGCATATAGCCCACCCCATCATGAAGGGATTCACATCTACATCAGGGGAGGACATCGTGCCTCTTTACTCATCCCTCATCAGGCCCATAATTGAGTACAATCCCCCTGTCAGGATGTACCTTACCAGACACCTGCAGCAACTGGAAAGACCCCACAAGTACCTCACCAAGAGGATCAAAGGGCTCAAACAGATGCCATATGCTGACCGGTTAAATAAACCCCAGCTCTACTCAGTGGCATACCGCCTGTTCAGAGGCGATCTGTGCCTAATGTATAACACCATGTCGAATCCGGAATTAATGGGCATGCTGCACCTGAGAATATCCAAATCCCATCGGGATACACGCTTGAGAGACCTGAGCCTCAGCACTGAAATAAATAGGACATGCTGGAGGGACAGATTCATAACCCAGAGGCTCACTTCACTCTGGAATAAAATCCCAGTCCAGGTTAGGAAGAGTCCTCATTGACTCTCTTCAAGAGGAATCTTGATGAGTGGATGGGACATTGTAGGTTTACCGGTATCACTTCTGTGTCACTGTTAGACAGAGGCACAGTATACTAACCTCGAAAAGGGCATGGCAAGATATATTTACATTGGATGGCGACAGCCAAACACATTCTGGCTAGGTTCTTAAATGCCCTAGGGCAGATTGCCTAGTATGACACTATGAACCTATGAACCTATGTACCTTGTTCCCCATTGGCCCTATGTGCTGTTAATCACCATGGCAATCACAATACTATGGTAGCATGTTCAAAGGTCAGTTGTCAGTCACCTCTATGCTACAGTTGTGGAATATGTGGGTCATGTGGCAATGTCACAGCTGCCACATGTACACAGTCAACCCTCTCCCCTACACATGGATGTACAACACATGTATGAGATGGAACCACATAGCCAAACTGGGGACTAAGCACTCTGAACCCAGTACTGGCATAACCTGTCAGGTGGCATGCAATACTACAGTGACTACAATACCAGTCTGATGTAGACCTACACTGACAGCAATACAAGCATGTGAACACACTGGGCCATTCGTGGAGCCTTAGAATAGCATCCTGCCTGAGCGGCACACACCTCTGCAGCTGGCACACAGGCATACGTTATGCCTGAACACATCACACATAACACATAGCACACAAATCATGTGTGCCAGTCACAGCCTGTACGGCTAGACAACACACCTGCCACAGTTGTGTTAGCTACCTTTATTGTCCGGTACAGTATGGTCACGCTCACCAGGCTGGACAAGGTGAAGGTCACAGTGATATGCCTGTAGGGCACTATGGTCCACCACATAACACAAGCATACAGGTCAGTCAGAGGCATGGACACATATGACTCAGTCATTGTCCATGCCACATACCTTCTTCTGCTGTACTTGTAGGGTGCTGACATCATCAGTGTTTAGAAAGGGGAATGTGCATCCTGTTGTCTGTTCTCCTAGTTGCCAAACGGGACACTTCCCTCACACACACTAACCCCCCTCTGCCAAACACACACACTTGTTATTTGCAGGATTCAAACCCCTATCTAACTATGTTATGACACTCGAGACGGACGCTTTAGCGGAGCGTGCTATTCACATTACTGGGAGGTTTCCCTTCTCTTGCTGTACTTATAGGGTGCTGACATCATCAGTGTTTAGAAAGGGGAATGTGCATCCTGTAGTCTATTCTCCTAGTTGCCAAAAGGGACATTTTCCTCACACACACTAGCCCCCTCAGCCAAACACACACACTTGCCATTTACAGGATTCAAACCCCTATCTGACTATGTTATGACACTCGAGATGGACACATTAGCAGAGCACGCTATTCGCATTACTGGCAAGTTTTCGTTGTCTTGCTGTACTTATAGGGTGCTGACATCATCAGTGTTTAGAAAGGGGAATGTGCATCCTGTAGTCTGTTCTCCTAGTTGCCAAAAGGGACATTACCCTCACACACACTAAACCCCCCCAGCCAAACACACACACTTGCAGGATTCAAACCCCTATCTAACTATGTTATGACACTTGAGACAGGCGCATTAGCGGAGTGCGCTATTCGCATTACTAGGATGTTTCCCTTCTCTTGCTGTACTTATAGGGTGCTGACATCATCAGTGTTTAGAAAGGGGAATGTGCATCCTGTAGTCTGTTCTCCTAGTTGCCAAAAGAGACATTTCCCTCACACACACTAACCCCCCTCAGCCAAAAACACACACTTGCCATTTGCAGGATTCAAACCCCTACCTAATTATGTTATGACATTTGAGACGGACGCATTAGTGGAGTGTGTTGTTCACATTACTGGGAGGTTTTTCTTCTCCTGCTATACTTATAGAGTGCTGACATCATCTGTGTTTAGAAAGGGGAATGTGCATCCTGTAGTGTGTTTTCCCAGTTGCCAAAAGGGACATTTCTCTCTCACAGACTTGCACACACACCAACCCCACTCATTCACACTGAGCATTTGCTGGATTCAAACCCCTACTTAACCATGTTATGACACTTGAGATGAGCACATTAGCGGAGTGCGCTATTCGCATTACTAGGAGGCTTCTTTTCTCCTGCTTTACTTATAGGGTGCTGACATCATCGGTGTTTAGAAAGGGGAATGTGCATCCTGTGGGGAGGCAGATGCCAAGCACACTCTGGCTAAGCTGTCATTCCCTAGGGCAAACAGCCTAGTGTTGACCTCTACACCCATATGTTTAATTGTCAAATGCACATTATTTGTTGCTGATAGACTGTTTGCACATCTTTATTGCCATAGCATTCCCTGTTTGTATGAACAACTTGTGTATCTGTGGAAGATATTTGCATATGGGAGGGATCCACTATTTCACGTATGTCTCTGTAGTCATTTAACTGTGTGCACTGGGCAGACTGCTGTAATGTGGTTGGTTCCTGGAATAACACGTAAAAATACCAGATATGTGTGGCCAACTGCTAAATTGAGATTTGGCCTAAGTGTGTGTCTCATTTATCAAAGTGTGTGAGCATGCCCAGTGTGAGCATTCCATATGTTGAACTCTGCAGCCCACCACATTTGTGGATGAGTGTGAACTTCAACAAATATCTCCCGTTTATGGTTGTGTGTTGTGTGTCATGTTGTGTAGTTACTGTACAGCTGCTTTGTGTGTGAACACAACAGGATTATACTGTGCCTGCAGGGTTTGCATGGGATACTTTGCATACAGTTGTCAACATCCTTTCACACTGACCTAACACTGTAGTACTGTATAGTGTACTGGTTCAGTACTTTGACTGTGGTGGACAGTATCCTGGGCTTTAGTGCTATCACTGCTTTACATTTCCATAGTGAGCACAACAGCCTGGTTAGGGGCCAATTGTGTACATCTGACCATGTTGCATTATGTTCAGATATGAACTACTTAAACCAGGCTTGTCCAACATTGGTAGTGTATTCCACAACATAGGTGTACATTTGCAAACACTAGCGATGTGCCCTAGTCCATTTCTAATGCTAGTCGGAGAGTGTGTTTGTCCTTCTACACACATTGTAAGTGGAGTTTGCCATGACATATGTCATGGTTAGTATACTGTGCCTTTGTCTACCTGTGACATGACAGTGATACCCAGGATAAAGCTACCATCTCCCATCCACTCATCAAGATTCCTATTGAGGAAAATCGATAAGTGACTCTATGGGTAGCCTGTACTGGGAGTTTTCTCATGGGTGGGGGTGGCTTCTGTGTTATGGATCATGCAGTACAGCTTGTCCTATGTAAGTCAGTGCTGGGGTTCAGGTCTCTCATGTGCATAGCTCACTGCCATTCAGATTGTACAAGGTGCAGAATGTTTATTGATACCAGCAACACAGGCAACACATGGCATCTGTGCAAGCTCTTTGATACTCCTGGTGAGGTACTGTTGGGGACTTTACGGTTGATGGAGGTGTCTGCTGAGGTACATCCCACAGGGGCTATTGTAGTCAATTGTAACGCTGATGAAGGATGACTGCAGAGCCACAATGACCTCCCCTTATCTAGATCTGACAACCTTCATGATTAGGTGGGTATATGGTATGTTTCTGTAAACACTACAGCACATGTTTGTCCAATGCAGGATATCTATCACCTTGTGTCCCCAGGTCTCTCATTACATGTTAAGTATGTAATGGGTTAACACCTATGTGGTAATTGGTGGGCACTTACTGTATATCCACGGGGGTTGACTATACACTTTTCTGCAATTAGCTTGCTGACATGGCTATGGCAAAAGTTGTCTGTTTCTATGTGGCCCTTTTGTGGGATGCTTGTGTCAGCTGGTGGATCATATATGGTGAGCAGTTTGTAGTCCTCTGCAAACATGTTCAGACACAGTCCTTCCATGTTGGCCTGTACCTATGGGACATATATACCAGACGAGGGAGATCCCAGGACCAAGCCTTGTGGGATGCCAGTTATATCTGGTTTGTAGTCTAAAATGGCTGCAGCATGTCTGACCATGTCTGTCCTGTCCTTGGTCTGGTTTGCAACCCCTCTACTGACATAGGGGTTTATATTTAAGCTGGTGAGCCTATCTATAATGGACACGTAGGGTATTGTATAGAAGCCTTTGCAAGGTCCAGCTACGCTGTGTGGACCACATTGCCCTCGTCAATGACCTTAATGACTGTTTCAATTGAGTCAAACATGTTTAGGGGCAGGATCTGCACTTAAGAAAGCCACACTGGGTAGGGTCCGGTGTCAGTAGGTCCCCAATATCTTTATGTCTGCGGTACATGCTTATCCTTTCCATAGCTGTGCAGACCGAGCTTCTCAGGATTCTGGGGTGGTAGTTTTCAGTATCCATTCAGGCAACACCTTTGTTGAGAAGGACCACTGTTGTTGTACACTGCTCTTTGGGTACATATCCTGTGGTAAGGCTGACATTGAGCAGTAGTGTGATTTGGCATTCCATTCATCTTGGAGTCCATGTTGGACTCAGCCCAGGACACCATCTCATACCATTGCTGCTGTGTGTTTTGCTTTGTAGATGCTGGCTGTTACCTCAGCATCTGCAATGTCAGGGGGCCAGCAGTCTGCTGGGATAGATATTTTGCATTCTGTGGGGGGGGGGGTTTGCACTGCACCTGTCAGCATGTATGTTGGCAATATGTGTGTGTGTTTGGTATGTTGTTTGTGATATTTGTGTGATTCAGAGCATATCTGTGAATTCCCAACACGGTTCCTACCATTAGTTGTGAAAGCCTTGGGATTATCCTTAGTGTCCTGTACAATTTGTATCTTCATAGGTTCATAGGTTCATACTAGGCTATCCACCCTAGGGCATTTGTTAGCCTAGCCAGAGTGTGTGCGGCTTTTGCCACCCCTTGCTATGTGAATATTATGGCCATTTATGATTTGCTTTGCTGTGCCTCTGTCTGGACATGACACAGTGAAGACCCCCAGTGTAACTCTACAATCATCCATCCATTTGGCAAGATTCCTGTTGAAGAGTGTCATTGAGGGGCTCTGCCTAACATGGAGTGGGATTCTGGTCCAGGGTGTGGGGAGCCTCTGGATTATGTATCTGTCCCTCCAGCACATCCTATTTCATTATTTGTTGAGGTTGACATCTCTCACTCTCACAGCTCCGATGGCTTTGAGTTTTATGGAGTGGAGCATGTCCATTACTCCTGTGTTGGGCATGGCCTTGTACAACAGGCATGCAATGCCTCTGTGTAGGCAGTATGTGACTGCATTCAGCTGGGGTGTCTACAGCCAGGCAGCATATGACATATATTTGAGACCCTTTATCCTCTTGGTGAGGTACCTTTGAGGTCTTTCTAACTGCTGCAGGTGTCAGGTAAGGTACATCCCATATGAGGCATTGTACTAGATTATGGGTGTGATAAGAGAACAGTATAGGGGCACAATGACCTCTGTTGACGTAGATGTGAATCCTTTCATGATACGGTGTCCAATGTAGACAGTCTTCCTAGCCACATTGGCAATGTGAGTGTCACATAACAGGTTACTGTCCACTTGTGTCCCTAGGTCCCTGATTACTCCTTCCATACATAATGGTTTACCACCTATGTGGTAATTTGTGGTACCTTGTTTGGTATTTGTTGGGACATTCATACTGTCCAGTGTCTTCAGGACAGCTGGGTGGGGTTCCTGTGTGTGAGAGTGTGGTCTGTAGCATGCTACAGACTGTACAGCAGTCTTGCCTACAGTTAGTTGCACATGGGTGGACTCCAATGCCTTGTGCATTGTCATTTACCTGGACGTATGGGTGTCTGTGCTGAATATGGATACTCACCCTCCTTTTATGTTTTGTTCCAGGTTTTGGGGCCATGACACATGATATGTGGTATAACCTGGAAGTGCTGGTGTGCTGTCAGGAGGCTTGCAGCAGGTTTCTGTCACTGAACAGACATCAATGTTCTCCATACTGGGGATGGCCTCAGGAGCATGCATATTGGGGTTTACACATCTGGCATTGGTCAGCATTACCCTTATGTTTCTTTCCACTTATGTTTTCTAGGGTGGTGGGTTAGTCTTTTCAGCCTTGCCTACAAAAGGCTCTATGGAGATGGCAAAAGCCTTATCCAATATCTAGACGCCCAGGGGTAACAGGTACAAGCCATCCCAGGAACAGCTGTGTGGCTTGTCAAGCATGACATCCCAAGCAGACAGACATTGGATCCCCTTGGAATGACACCAGTAAGTGTGCCACTTGCTATGACTGATCATTCCGTGTTTGTACTGTGGCATTATTCTTGGTAAGGGTAGGATGCTGCAAATGGTGAGTGTCATACCGGCCTGGACTACATAATCAGAGAGCTCATCTATGTCTCTTTTCATGTAGTCTAGGGAGGTACATCTCAGGTCATTCACACCAGCATGGACTATGACTGCATCATATTTCTACTTGCTTTGGGGTGACCTGCATACTTGTGTTATGTGGTATTGTGGCAGCCTACAGGCAGCTTACTGTACCCTTTCCCTTGTTCAGTCTGGTGTGCGGGACAGCAGTGTGTCTCGCTATGGAGTCACCTATTACAACTGTATCAGGCATGTTGTTTCTCCTTCTGGCCTGTGACTGTTTGGCACACCAGCTTTGTGTACTATGTGTTGCATGTGCTATGTTTGGAAGTTGTTTGATTGGGTGTCTGCTTTAGAGGCCTCTGTTGGTGTGCTGTGTTTGTAATTTGTGGCTCCGGGAATGTTTTTCTGTGTTTATGTCTTTTGTTTGCAGTTGTGATAGGTCTATGTGGGACTGTGTTTAATTTGTGTGTGTGGTGTTACCTTCTCCTCCTGACTAGTTTTGGGAGTACTGAGTTGAGGGAGCTCAGCCTCCAGTTTGGATAGATGGTTGCATCTCTCACATATATTTGTATTTCTTGGGGGGAGTTGGGGGTTGTGTAAAATTGCCTCAAGATTCACAGATTCAACTTGTTGTGGCTGGCCTTAGTGGATTGTATGTGTGGACATATTTTATTGCCATACTACTGATCAGTGATTACTTCATTGTTTATGTTTGCTCTATCATGTAGTAGCTTCCTCATTCTCTTGCATGGTTTGGTTATGGCTGGTGTCCACCATGCCAGATGCCTGCGTGTATGGCATTGTGTCTTGTTTTAATTTAGGATTGCATAATCCAAGCATTCCTGGCAGTGTTCATGGAATGGCTGTATTACAGGTTCTGAGGTGTGGCCTATATTTTGCACCTGCACAGGACCTTTAATGGATTCCACATCAGTTTGGAGGAGTGCAAATATTGCTTTACACATGTTTTCCACTGTGGTTTTCTGGCCAAGGGACTGTTGTCAGGATTTGTATATCCAGTGTGATTACGCTATGGTCTGGTTTTACCAGTGAGCAATACACTTCTCGTCTTGCCATCCAGTACCCATGTTGCTGATTATCACATCCAGTATGCTTACCCCTCTTGTGGGAGTGGTACGTTGTTCCTGGGCATTTTGGTTTATGGATTCTATGAACTTTTGTCCTACAGTGTTGGAGCTAGTATAATGCTCCCAGTCTATGTCTGGGTATTTTCAGTCACCCAATATAATGTGGTTTGGAGGACTTGATATATTCATGTATTCCAGCATAGGCCAGGTGCAGTTCCTGGTGTTGGGGCAGTAGTCTGTAGCAGGCTATAAACTGGGGAGCAGTTTTAGCCACTGTTACTTGACCATGGCTAGTCCATGCTGCTTCTTGTTGTGGTATCAACATGGGGGTGTGGTTATCCTTGACAATTCTTGCTAGTCACCCTTCTTTTGTAGCTTGTTCCATGTTTTGAGGCTGTACAGCACAGTATGAGGTGTAACCTGGTAGTGTTAGGGTGCTGTTGTGAGCCTTGACTCAGTTTTCTGTTACAGCACAGATATCAACATTCTCCATACTGGGTGAGTTTAGACTGCATGCATCTTGCTGTTTCGACTTATCCCTTATCTTATTCTTATCCCTTCTGATACCTATGGAGGTAGGTTTATGTTTTGAGCCTTACCTATTCAGGGCACGCTGTGGGTAACAACAGCCTTTGCCAGTATCCATACGGCGTGCACTGATAGGTGCACACCAGTCCTAGCAGGTGGAGCATCATGTCATGCTCAGCATGTCATCCCAGGCTGGCACACATTGGATCCCCTTTGACTAACTGCGATACTTCAGTCAATTATTGCACTTGATCATCTCATTGTCATATTGTGGCATGATGCTTGGTGAGGGTAGGATGTTAGTCAGGGTCCTCAGGTGTGCATATAGTACATGGTGTTACATTACTTAACACATGGCATTCATGCCTCAGGTGGTGCTGCAGGGCTGCCTCTGTCGGATGCACATATTACACTCCCTGTACATGTTTGTGAGCAGGTCATGTCATTTTAGGCATCCCTGTTATTATCTGAGTGAGTCAGAGGGGGTATCATTCCCAGGGTTCCTACTGAGCGAGTGTATGTGCTCTGCGTTGCCTCTTTGCCAAGGCCAGGGTATACTGGGCACGCCTCCTTCTGCCTACTGGGGCAGGCTCAGGTTGTTCCTCCTCCGAGTCACACTCTGCCTGTGATGGCCTTGACAATGGTGGGGGGCTGTTTGGCCCGGCCCTATGCTGGTCCTGCTGCAGCTGTTTTCGCAAGATCATATTATGTAGCATAGCACATACCATGACAATTTGGGTACATGTAGTTGGTGTGTACTGCAAGACTCCACCAGATGTGTCCAGACACCGGAACCGTGACTTGAGCAGCCCAAACACACGCTCTATTACATTACGTGTTTGTGCGTGTGCCTCATTATGGCGTTCCTGTTCAGGTGTGTGTGCGTTTCTGATGGGTGTCATCAGCCACGGCTCCAGTGCATAACCTGCATCCCCCACTAGGTATCTGTGCGGGATGTCCCCACTGGCAAATGTCTGGTACAGCTGCGTCAAATGCCAGATGTGGGAATCATGGTAGCTCCCAGGGCAGCCAGCACACACATTCATTATTATGCCCTGGGCATCACACATGACCTGGCAGTTGATGGAGGGGAAGCCCTTGCGGTTGATGTATGCCCTACCCCACTCACCGGCTGGTGCTTTGATGCGTATGTGCATGCAGTCTATTGCACCCACTACCTCAGGGTATTCCGCTATTTGCTGGAAGAGACGCATATTGCTGGCCAATACCTCACGGGCATTGGGGAAATATACATGATCACCGACATGTGCTGACATGGCATCCAGGAACTGGTGCAGTACCCTGGAGGCTGATGCCTGTGATATCCCCATCATATCACCAGTTGGTCTCTGGAAGGTACCTGGTGCTAGTATTCTTAGGCCAACACATACCTTGGTTTCCACTGGGATGGGTTCCCCTCTGTTGGTTCTGTGTGTGAGGCGTGGCCTGCACAGCTCCACTATTTGCTGCAGGACGTCTCTGTCCACTCTATAGTGCTCTACTATCTCCAGCTCATGTAACCCATGGTAGGTGACCCTGGGCCTGTACACTCTTCTCTGTCTCCTCACTGTGGGTTGTCTGGCACCATCTGCATTGTCACCACCCTCAGCAAGTCGCCTATGTCTCATTATGACAGCTATGGCAGCCCCTAACATTTCTGCTCTGAGTTCAGCTTTTTCAGTTTTCACTTCTAATAGCTTACTCCTGTCTTGCAGTGTCTCTTGAGAGAAACATCTTGCACTGCTGTTTGCAGATTTTTAAGTGTTGGGCTGAGCTACTATTCTGCCTGTGTAATTGCCTGCTTCTAATTGTTTTCACCTGCTAGCTCCAGTAGTATTCCCTGCTAGCTTCCTACTAATTCTGTTGCTTCCTTTTTCCTTTCTGTTTCCTCAAGGGGGAGCAGCGTGTATACCAGCAGAAACACGCTCACAGTGGCTTACACGCGCGCACACATACTTACACAGCTCAGAATCGTCTTATTCGGGTTAAAACGCGCGCACATCAACTCAAACAGTGTTACAGCTCTGTCAACAGGCTTCTACATGCTGAGTCTGCCCTACACATGCACACACCCGCGCAAACAGTGTTAAACATCTCCCAACACGCTCCCACATGCTTAGTCTGCCTTACACGTGTGCACACTGTGTTACTCGTGCTTCATGGCGCGCACACGTGCGCATGCACGCCCAGCAAGAAACTTTGGTGTAGGCAACAGTGTACACCTTCCATTTCTTGACTTTCTCATGCTTATCTAGTGGCACACCTCTTTCCATGATATCTGTCTGACATCTGTCATGTAACTCTGACCTCCAATGAACTGCATTTCTTTCTACCATTCCCCCTGTGATGTCACCTATCTACTACTCTGTTCCTCCCCCTTCTGTAACTCTTACACTACTCAGAATGTGCTCATTTGCTATGTGACAGTGGAATTCAGTATCCTAACACTCATTTGCATCAGATTGCCTACTAATGCTTAGTTACATCTCTTAGACTCAGCTTCCCCCCTTAGCAACCACTACACGGTGGCCATGTTGTTTTTGGTCTGCTGGTCCCTGCATTAAAATTCCATGTATTGCATAAAACCCACATTTGTGGGTTTATAACCTTCGTTTTTATGTTTTATACAGCGCAGCCCGTTTGCGCGGGTCTGCGCTGGGTTTAAACATCGGCGATCGCCGAAAAAAAAAATTATATTTTTAATATTTTTGCATCAGGTTACCTTGCCAATGGCCACATATTTGGTCATTGGCACGCTGCCTGACACATATGCACCCTTTATTTGGAGCTGACATGGCTCCATTGCGGTTTTTGCAGAAACGTACTCAGTTGTCAACTGAGTACATTTCTGCAGCTAAAACGGCTCTTACACGGGCTGTTCTGGGCTTCCTGGATCGCTAATCATCCTCATTTGCATGCTATTCAGCTGCAAGTGAGGTGATTAGCTTATCCACGCCCACTCCGTGTAAGAGACGTTTTAGCTTGTCTCTTACACGGACTTTGGGCTGTTCCTGGATCGCGAAGGCTGCATGGAGTCTTACACTACTCTTAGACTCCGTGCAAGCCTTCGTGAATCCGGCCCATAGATATTTTAGACCAGTATATCAAGAATGATTTGATTTTTGGCATTCATGAAGAAAAAAACAAGTATTATGATCTTAGGAAGGATATAGACAATAAATGTGAGGATTTGGTGAGTAGAAAAGTGAAAAGTTGGAAAGAGACATAAAAGAATATGAAGGTCATATTAGCTACCCTAAACCTCCCAATCATTACTATAGTTGCAACACAGATATGGTATACAATAATGATCATTGCCCCGAACATCAAGAAGGTGAAGATGTACCTTATAGGGGGGAAGACCTTGAATATGAACAAGCTTTTCCACCCCTACGTAGATCTGAGAGGCTAATGAACAGACAAGGTCCACAGCAAACAAATTTTCAGAGGAGAGGAGGGAGAAGGGGGAAGAGAAGATTCTAAGGAATATCCATCCAACCCACCCCAACAGACATACAGATGAGATTATTATAAAGGGAAATAAAAATATATTTCATAATTTTACCATTTACAATTTTAGTAACACCATTATAGAAAAGGAACATTTTGGATTATTTTCTAAAGGTTTGAAATTTATACCATATAAGAGAGGGGATGTTACAAAACGTTTATTGGATATCAAACTTTTCTTGAGGAAAGTTAATTTAAGTATTATGTTCCCTGATGGAAATAAATATAATAATGATGAATTGAGAAGGAAAAGTATATATAATCCACCCCTACACCCCCAGTTAAAAAATTTAGAAAAGGTAATTGAAAGTGAAGTAAGAAAGTATGGGGATGATTATAAATGTAAGTGGAATTTAAGTAAAAAAGAAAAAGAATTAATGTATGGAATAAGAAATAGTGATAATATGAGAGTTATGAAACCAGATAAGGGGGTGGGGTGGTTTTTATGGATAATATTTTGTATGAGAGTAAAATGAATGCTATATTATGGGATGAAACTAGATATTCAGTTGTTTCATTGAATGAAATGAATATAGCTTATAATAAAATTGATATAAACTTAAATGACATGTTGCAAGAAGAACTTATTGATTACAATACTTATAAATATCTAAAAGTGGATAAACCTAGAACCCCCTCTATATCTGGTATACCGAAAATCCATAAAAATGAAAGCGACCCACCCCTCAGACCTATAGTTTCAGCAGAGGGATCTAAAACGTATGCTTTAGCTAAGTATGTGGATACAAAATTAAAAAGCTTGTGGACTAAACGGATAAATATATTAAGAGACTCTTGGGACCTTTTGAGGGATAGTACTGATTGTCCCTGGCATGATAATATTTTATTTATCACTATTGATATTGTGGATTTATTTTCTTCCATTCCTTACACTGAGGGTATGGAAATGTTAGAAGAAATAGTATATGAAAATCAACAAATGACACAAAATGAAAAACTTGTTAACATATGGCTGATGGATTTAGTATTAAAATATAATTTTCTATATTTTAAAGGAGAATTCTTTCAACAAATACAAGGTGTAGCGATGGGAGCGGCGTGTGCCCCGGCCTATGCTAACCTTGTATTGGCCAATTGGGAAGAGAAATATATTTTGAATTCAGAATTTAAAACCTGTTGGACTTTGTATAGGAGATTTCTGGATGATATAGTAATTTTCTGGACTGCTGGAAGAGAAAAATTTAATGAATTTTTTAAAATATATGAATGGTACTACAAAATTTTTAAAATTTACCCACAAGATTTCAGAAAATTAATTATATTACTTGGATTTAGAAATATATAAAATAGGACAAAAGCTTGAAACTAAAATATACAGAAAAAATACATTTTGTAACTCCTTTTTACACTTCGAAAGCGCACACCCCATACATTGTAAAAGAAATATTGTTAAAGGTCAATTTGTTAGGGGTAGTCGCATGACAAGTTCAGATAATGACTTTAGAAATGAATGTGAACTATTAGAAAAGATGTTTATGGAGAGGGGTTATCCCTTGGATTTTATCAAGCAAATAAGGAAAGAAGTGGAAGAAGGAAGGAAAGATAGATTTTCTCCTATTTATAAAAATAAAGAATTTAGTGATGAGAATAACAAAAAGAATATGAATAACAAGGAAGATAATGAAGGGTTATTCCAACAGGCTTTAATTTTGGAATATAATGGGTTAAATAATGGTATAAAAAAGATATTTTGGAAGGAATGGGAGAAATTTACAACCCTTACAGATATAGAGAATTTATCAAAAATACCTAGAAAAATAATTTATAAGATTTCACAAAATATAAGAAATATTATAGAAAATAAATACAATTTTAATAACAATAGAAATAAAATAGGTACATATAAATGTGGATGTTGTAGCCAATGTACATACATTATAAATAGGGACAGCCATTATTTGGAAAGTAGAAGAAAATGGCTTTACAATTCAGAATATTTTAATTGTTAGTCCAAAGGTATAGTTTACATGGCTTATTGTGAGAAATGTGGATCCTTCTATATAGGAAAAACTGAGAGAATGTTAAAAAGAAGGATCTATGAGCATATGTATGAAATAACAATAAAAAAAGAAAGCAATGCTTTATATAAACATAGTAAGGTATGTCCAAGTTATAAGTATAAATTCATGGTATTAGAGCAAATTAAAAATGATATTAGAGGTGGCCTTTGGGAGGAAAAAATAGAATATAGAGAATTGTGGTGGCAAATAACCTTAGATGCAGGAAAGATTCCTGGTTTAAATGACAATATCTCTATTTTACCATTATTAAAATTAAGATCTGCAAAACTTTAAAAGAAGCTAAAAGCAGATCATTAATAAAGCTTACCACTAGAGGGCAGCTACAATATAATGAATGGCTTTATGTCTCTGAATGTATCTTTTAATATTTTTAATAATGTGTTTTTAATAAATAGTGTTTATAATATATATATATTTTTTAATAGAGAAACTATTTAATAAATAAACTATTATACTATATTTATATTTGTTTTGAAAGGGGCAGTTTTTTTTTTAACATAGAATACTTATGAATTGAACATTCAAAAGGTTTTAAACACAAGTTTTAAACAATTTTGTTAATTGATTAATATTTAACTAGATAATGAATG